>NW_026262712.1:120080139-120330192 GCF_021869535.1 Mytilus californianus | reverse complement strand
CCCTAACCCTAACCCTAACCCTAACCCTAACCCTAACCCTAACCCTAACCCTAACCCTAACCCTAACCCTAACCCTAACCCTAACCCTAACCCTAACCCTAACCCTAACCCTAACCCTAACCCTAACCCTAACCCTAACCCTAACCCTAACCCTAACCCTAACCCTAACCCTAACCCTAACCCTAACCCTAACCCTAACCCTAACCCTAACCCTAACCCTAACCCTAACCCTAACCCTAACCCTAACCCTAACCCTAACCCTAACCCTAACCCTAACCCTAACCCTAACCCTAACCCTAACCCTAACCCTAACCCTAACCCTAACCCTAACCCTAACCCTAACCCTAACCCTAACCCTAACCCTAACCCTAACCCTAACCCTAACCCTAACCCTAACCCTAACCCTAACCCTAACCCTAACCCTAACCCTAACCCTAACCCTAACCCTAACCCTAACCCTAACCCTAACCCTAACCCTAACCCTAACCCTAACCCTAACCCTAACCCTAACCCTAACCCTAACCCTAACCCTAACCCTAACCCTAACCCTAACCCTAACCCTAACCCTAACCCTAACCCTAACCCTAACCCTAACCCTAACCCTAACCCTAACCCTAACCCTAACCCTAACCCTAACCCTAACCCTAACCCTAACCCTAACCCTAACCCTAACCCTAACCCTAACCCTAACCCTAACCCTAACCCTAACCCTAACCCTAACCCTAACCCTAACCCTAACCCTAACCCTAACCCTAACCCTAACCCTAACCCTAACCCTAACCCTAACCCTAACCCTAACCCTAACCCTAACCCTAACCCTAACCCTAACCCTAACCCTAACCCTAACCCTAACCCTAACCCTAACCCTAACCCTAACCCTAACCCTAACCCTAACCCTAACCCTAACCCTAACCCTAACCCTAACCCTAACCCTAACCCTAACCCTAACCCTAACCCTAACCCTAACCTAACCCTAACCCTAACCCTAACCCTAACCCTAAACCCTAAACCCTAACCCTAACCCTAACCCTAACCCTAACCCTAACCCTAACCCTAACCCTAACCCTAACCCTAACCCTAACCTAACCCTAACCCTAACCCTAACCCTAACCCTAACCCTAACCCTAACCCTAACCCTAACCCTAACCCTAACCCTAACCCTAAACCCTAACCCTAACCCTAACCCTAACCCTAACCCTAACCCTAACCCTAACCCTAACCTAACTTTTTCAAATCAACTAGGATTTTCATCAAACTATACAGCTATCTTAGTAATATATTGATCTTACTAAATCATAGGTCATTATGTAGTTTGGTGTATTGCTGTCAAATTTAAGGATTAAATTAATCTGGGTCCAAAAAGCTTGAATTTGCAGTTCCGACTATATTCAGATAGTACACCTTAAATCTTTTTATAACTTTTTCAAATCAACTTGGATTTTCATCAAACTATACAGCTATCTTGGTAACATATTGATCTTACTGAATCAAAGGTCATTATGTAGTTTGGTGTATTGCTGTCAAATTTAATGAAGGTCAAAAAAGCTAGGATTTGCAATTTTGGACAAAATTCAGCATTTCAGATAGTACACTCACCTTAATTTTTTTTATAACTTTTTCAAATCAACTTGGATTTTCATCAAACTATGCAGCTATATTAGTAATATATTGATCTTACTCAATCACAGGTCATTATGTAGTTTGGTGTGTTGCTTACAAATTTCTAGGTAAAAAAAGATTGAATTTGCAGTTCGGACTATATTCAGATACCTAACCCTAATTTTTTTTATAACTTTTTCAAATCAACTAGGATTTTCATCAAACTATACAGCTATCTTAGTAATATATTGATCTTACTAAATCATAGGTCATTATGTAGTTTGGTGTATTGCTGTCAAATTTAAGGATTAAATTAATCTGGGTCCAAAAAGCTTGAATTTGCAGTTCCGACTATATTCAGATAGTACACCTTAAATCTTTTTATAACTTTTTCAAATCAACTTGGATTTTCATCAAACTATACAGCTATCTTGGTAACATATTGATCTTACTGAATCAAAGGTCATTATGTAGTTTGGTGTATTGCTGTCAAATTTAATGAAGGTCAAAAAAGCTAGGATTTGCAATTTTGGACAAAATTCAGCATTTCAGATAGTACACTCACCTTAATTTTTTTTATAACTTTTTCAAATCAACTTGGATTTTCATCAAACTATGCAGCTATATTAGTAATATATTGATCTTACTCAATCACAGGTCATTATGTAGTTTGGTGTGTTGCTTACAAATTTCTAGGTAAAAAAAGATTGAATTTGCAGTTCGGACTATATTCAGATACCTAACCCTAATTTTTTTTATAACTTTTTCAAATCAACTAGGATTTTCATCAAATTATACAGCTATCTTAGTAATATATTGATCTTACTAAATCATAGGTCATTATGTAGTTTGGTGTATTGCTGTCAAATTTAAGGATTAAATTAATCTGGGTCCAAAAAGCTTGAATTTGCAGTTCCGACTATATTCAGATAGTACACCTTAAATCTTTTTATAACTTTTTCAAATCAACTTGGATTTTCATCAAACTATACAGCTATCTTGGTAACATATTGATCTTACTGAATCAAAGGTCATTATGTAGTTTGGTGTATTGCTGTCAAATTTAATGAAGGTCAAAAAAGCTAGGATTTGCAATTTTGGACAAAATTCAGCATTTCAGATAGTACACTCACCTTAATTTTTTTTATAACTTTTTCAAATCAACTTGGATTTTCATCAAACTATGCAGCTATATTAGTAATATATTGATCTTACTCAATCACAGGTCATTATGTAGTTTGGTGTGTTGCTTACAAATTTCTAGGTAAAAAAAGATTGAATTTGCAGTTCGGACTATATTCAGATACCTAACCCTAATTTTTTTTATAACTTTTTCAAATCAACTAGGATTTTCATCAAACTATACAGCTATCTTAGTAATATATTGATCTTACTAAATCATAGGTCATTATGTAGTTTGGTGTATTGCTGTCAAATTTAAGGATTAAATTAATCTGGGTCCAAAAAGCTTGAATTTGCAGTTCCGACTATATTCAGATAGTACACCTTAAATCTTTTTATAACTTTTTCAAATCAACTTGGATTTTCATCAAACTATACAGCTATCTTGGTAACATATTGATCTTACTGAATCAAAGGTCATTATGTAGTTTGGTGTATTGCTGTCAAATTTAATGAAGGTCAAAAAAGCTAGGATTTGCAATTTTGGACAAAATTCAGCATTTCAGATAGTACACTCACCTTAATTTTTTTTATAACTTTTTCAAATCAACTTGGATTTTCATCAAACTATGCAGCTATATTAGTAATATATTGATCTTACTCAATCACAGGTCATTATGTAGTTTGGTGTGTTGCTTACAAATTTCTAGGTAAAAAAAGATTGAATTTGCAGTTCGGACTATATTCAGATACCTAACCCTAATTTTTTTTATAACTTTTTCAAATCAACTAGGATTTTCATCAAATTATACAGCTATCTTAGTAATATATTGATCTTACTAAATCATAGGTCATTATGTAGTTTGGTGTATTGCTGTCAAATTTAAGGATTAAATTAATCTGGGTCCAAAAAGCTTGAATTTGCAGTTCCGACTATATTCAGATAGTACACCTTAAATCTTTTTATAACTTTTTCAAATCAACTTGGATTTTCATCAAACTATACAGCTATCTTGGTAACATATTGATCTTACTGAATCAAAGGTCATTATGTAGTTTGGTGTATTGCTGTCAAATTTAATGAAGGTCAAAAAAGCTAGGATTTGCAATTTTGGACAAAATTCAGCATTTCAGATAGTACACTCACCTTAATTTTTTTTATAACTTTTTCAAATCAACTTGGATTTTCATCAAACTATGCAGCTATATTAGTAATATATTGATCTTACTCAATCACAGGTCATTATGTAGTTTGGTGTGTTGCTTACAAATTTCTAGGTAAAAAAAGATTGAATTTGCAGTTCGGACTATATTCAGATACCTAACCCTAATTTTTTTTATAACTTTTTCAAATCAACTAGGATTTTCATCAAACTATACAGCTATCTTAGTAATATATTGATCTTACTAAATCATAGGTCATTATGTAGTTTGGTGTATTGCTGTCAAATTTAAGGATTAAATTAATCTGGGTCCAAAAAGCTTGAATTTGCAGTTCCGACTATATTCAGATAGTACACCTTAAATCTTTTTATAACTTTTTCAAATCAACTTGGATTTTCATCAAACTATACAGCTATCTTGGTAACATATTGATCTTACTGAATCAAAGGTCATTATGTAGTTTGGTGTATTGCTGTCAAATTTAATGAAGGTCAAAAAAGCTAGGATTTGCAATTTTGGACAAAATTCAGCATTTCAGATAGTACACTCACCTTAATTTTTTTTATAACTTTTTCAAATCAACTTGGATTTTCATCAAACTATGCAGCTATATTAGTAATATATTGATCTTACTCAATCACAGGTCATTATGTAGTTTGGTGTGTTGCTTACAAATTTCTAGGTAAAAAAAGATTGAATTTGCAGTTCGGACTATATTCAGATACCTAACCCTAATTTTTTTTATAACTTTTTCAAATCAACTAGGATTTTCATCAAACTATACAGCTATCTTAGTAATATATTGATCTTACTAAATCATAGGTCATTATGTAGTTTGGTGTATTGCTGTCAAATTTAAGGATTAAATTAATCTGGGTCCAAAAAGCTTGAATTTGCAGTTCCGACTATATTCAGATAGTACACCTTAAATCTTTTTATAACTTTTTCAAATCAACTTGGATTTTCATCAAACTATACAGCTATCTTGGTAACATATTGATCTTACTGAATCAAAGGTCATTATGTAGTTTGGTGTATTGCTGTCAAATTTAATGAAGGTCAAAAAAGCTAGGATTTGCAATTTTGGACAAAATTCAGCATTTCAGATAGTACACTCACCTTAATTTTTTTTATAACTTTTTCAAATCAACTTGGATTTTCATCAAACTATGCAGCTATATTAGTAATATATTGATCTTACTCAATCACAGGTCATTATGTAGTTTGGTGTGTTGCTTACAAATTTCTAGGTAAAAAAAGATTGAATTTGCAGTTCGGACTATATTCAGATACCTAACCCTAATTTTTTTTATAACTTTTTCAAATCAACTAGGATTTTCATCAAACTATACAGCTATCTTAGTAATATATTGATCTTACTAAATCATAGGTCATTATGTAGTTTGGTGTATTGCTGTCAAATTTAAGGATTAAATTAATCTGGGTCCAAAAAGCTTGAATTTGCAGTTCCGACTATATTCAGATAGTACACCTTAAATCTTTTTATAACTTTTTCAAATCAACTTGGATTTTCATCAAACTATACAGCTATCTTGGTAACATATTGATCTTACTGAATCAAAGGTCATTATGTAGTTTGGTGTATTGCTGTCAAATTTAATGAAGGTCAAAAAAGCTAGGATTTGCAATTTTGGACAAAATTCAGCATTTCAGATAGTACACTCACCTTAATTTTTTTTATAACTTTTTCAAATCAACTTGGATTTTCATCAAACTATGCAGCTATATTAGTAATATATTGATCTTACTCAATCACAGGTCATTATGTAGTTTGGTGTGTTGCTTACAAATTTCTAGGTAAAAAAAGATTGAATTTGCAGTTCGGACTATATTCAGATACCTAACCCTAATTTTTTTTATAACTTTTTCAAATCAACTAGGATTTTCATCAAACTATACAGCTATCTTAGTAATATATTGATCTTACTAAATCATAGGTCATTATGTAGTTTGGTGTATTGCTGTCAAATTTAAGGATTAAATTAATCTGGGTCCAAAAAGCTTGAATTTGCAGTTCCGACTATATTCAGATAGTACACCTTAAATCTTTTTATAACTTTTTCAAATCAACTTGGATTTTCATCAAACTATACAGCTATCTTGGTAACATATTGATCTTACTGAATCAAAGGTCATTATGTAGTTTGGTGTATTGCTGTCAAATTTAATGAAGGTCAAAAAAGCTAGGATTTGCAATTTTGGACAAAATTCAGCATTTCAGATAGTACACTCACCTTAATTTTTTTTATAACTTTTTCAAATCAACTTGGATTTTCATCAAACTATGCAGCTATATTAGTAATATATTGATCTTACTCAATCACAGGTCATTATGTAGTTTGGTGTGTTGCTTACAAATTTCTAGGTAAAAAAAGATTGAATTTGCAGTTCGGACTATATTCAGATACCTAACCCTAATTTTTTTTATAACTTTTTCAAATCAACTAGGATTTTCATCAAATTATACAGCTATCTTAGTAATATATTGATCTTACTAAATCATAGGTCATTATGTAGTTTGGTGTATTGCTGTCAAATTTAAGGATTAAATTAATCTGGGTCCAAAAAGCTTGAATTTGCAGTTCCGACTATATTCAGATAGTACACCTTAAATCTTTTTATAACTTTTTCAAATCAACTTGGATTTTCATCAAACTATACAGCTATCTTGGTAACATATTGATCTTACTGAATCAAAGGTCATTATGTAGTTTGGTGTATTGCTGTCAAATTTAATGAAGGTCAAAAAAGCTAGGATTTGCAATTTTGGACAAAATTCAGCATTTCAGATAGTACACTCACCTTAATTTTTTTTATAACTTTTTCAAATCAACTTGGATTTTCATCAAACTATGCAGCTATATTAGTAATATATTGATCTTACTCAATCACAGGTCATTATGTAGTTTGGTGTGTTGCTTACAAATTTCTAGGTAAAAAAAGATTGAATTTGCAGTTCGGACTATATTCAGATACCTAACCCTAATTTTTTTTATAACTTTTTCAAATCAACTAGGATTTTCATCAAACTATACAGCTATCTTAGTAATATATTGATCTTACTAAATCATAGGTCATTATGTAGTTTGGTGTATTGCTGTCAAATTTAAGGATTAAATTAATCTGGGTCCAAAAAGCTTGAATTTGCAGTTCCGACTATATTCAGATAGTACACCTTAAATCTTTTTATAACTTTTTCAAATCAACTTGGATTTTCATCAAACTATACAGCTATCTTGGTAACATATTGATCTTACTGAATCAAAGGTCATTATGTAGTTTGGTGTATTGCTGTCAAATTTAATGAAGGTCAAAAAAGCTAGGATTTGCAATTTTGGACAAAATTCAGCATTTCAGATAGTACACTCACCTTAATTTTTTTTATAACTTTTTCAAATCAACTTGGATTTTCATCAAACTATGCAGCTATATTAGTAATATATTGATCTTACTCAATCACAGGTCATTATGTAGTTTGGTGTGTTGCTTACAAATTTCTAGGTAAAAAAAGATTGAATTTGCAGTTCGGACTATATTCAGATACCTAACCCTAATTTTTTTTATAACTTTTTCAAATCAACTAGGATTTTCATCAAACTATACAGCTATCTTAGTAATATATTGATCTTACTAAATCATAGGTCATTATGTAGTTTGGTGTATTGCTGTCAAATTTAAGGATTAAATTAATCTGGGTCCAAAAAGCTTGAATTTGCAGTTCCGACTATATTCAGATAGTACACCTTAAATCTTTTTATAACTTTTTCAAATCAACTTGGATTTTCATCAAACTATACAGCTATCTTGGTAACATATTGATCTTACTGAATCAAAGGTCATTATGTAGTTTGGTGTATTGCTGTCAAATTTAATGAAGGTCAAAAAAGCTAGGATTTGCAATTTTGGACAAAATTCAGCATTTCAGATAGTACACTCACCTTAATTTTTTTTATAACTTTTTCAAATCAACTTGGATTTTCATCAAACTATGCAGCTATATTAGTAATATATTGATCTTACTCAATCACAGGTCATTATGTAGTTTGGTGTGTTGCTTACAAATTTCTAGGTAAAAAAAGATTGAATTTGCAGTTCGGACTATATTCAGATACCTAACCCTAATTTTTTTTATAACTTTTTCAAATCAACTAGGATTTTCATCAAACTATACAGCTATCTTAGTAATATATTGATCTTACTAAATCATAGGTCATTATGTAGTTTGGTGTATTGCTGTCAAATTTAAGGATTAAATTAATCTGGGTCCAAAAAGCTTGAATTTGCAGTTCCGACTATATTCAGATAGTACACCTTAAATCTTTTTATAACTTTTTCAAATCAACTTGGATTTTCATCAAACTATACAGCTATCTTGGTAACATATTGATCTTACTGAATCAAAGGTCATTATGTAGTTTGGTGTATTGCTGTCAAATTTAATGAAGGTCAAAAAAGCTAGGATTTGCAATTTTGGACAAAATTCAGCATTTCAGATAGTACACTCACCTTAATTTTTTTTATAACTTTTTCAAATCAACTTGGATTTTCATCAAACTATGCAGCTATATTAGTAATATATTGATCTTACTCAATCACAGGTCATTATGTAGTTTGGTGTGTTGCTTACAAATTTCTAGGTAAAAAAAGATTGAATTTGCAGTTCGGACTATATTCAGATACCTAACCCTAATTTTTTTTATAACTTTTTCAAATCAACTAGGATTTTCATCAAACTATACAGCTATCTTAGTAATATATTGATCTTACTAAATCATAGGTCATTATGTAGTTTGGTGTATTGCTGTCAAATTTAAGGATTAAATTAATCTGGGTCCAAAAAGCTTGAATTTGCAGTTCCGACTATATTCAGATAGTACACCTTAAATCTTTTTATAACTTTTTCAAATCAACTTGGATTTTCATCAAACTATACAGCTATCTTGGTAACATATTGATCTTACTGAATCAAAGGTCATTATGTAGTTTGGTGTATTGCTGTCAAATTTAATGAAGGTCAAAAAAGCTAGGATTTGCAATTTTGGACAAAATTCAGCATTTCAGATAGTGCACTCACCTTAATTTTTTTTATAACTTTTTCAAATCAACTTGGATTTTCATCAAACTATGCAGCTATATTAGTAATATATTGATCTTACTCAATCACAGGTCATTATGTAGTTTGGTGTGTTGCTTACAAATTTTTAGGTAAAAAAAGATTGAATTTGCAGTTCGGACTATATTCAGATACCTAACCCTAATTTTTTTTATAACTTTTTCAAATCAACTAGGATTTTCATCAAACTATACAGCTATCTTAGTAATATATTGATCTTACTAAATCATAGGTCATTATGTAGTTTGGTGTATTGCTGTCAAATTTAAGGATTAAATTAATCTGGGTCCAAAAAGCTTGAATTTGCAGTTCCGACTATATTCAGATAGTACACCTTAAATCTTTTTATAACTTTTTCAAATCAACTTGGATTTTCATCAAACTATACAGCTATCTTGGTAACATATTGATCTTACTGAATCAAAGGTCATTATGTAGTTTGGTGTATTGCTGTCAAATTTAATGAAGGTCAAAAAAGCTAGGATTTGCAATTTTGGACAAAATTCAGCATTTCAGATAGTACACTCACCTTAATTTTTTTTATAACTTTTTCAAATCAACTTGGATTTTCATCAAACTATGCAGCTATATTAGTAATATATTGATCTTACTCAATCACAGGTCATTATGTAGTTTGGTGTGTTGCTTACAAATTTCTAGGTAAAAAAAGATTGAATTTGCAGTTCGGACTATATTCAGATACCTAACCCTAATTTTTTTTATAACTTTTTCAAATCAACTAGGATTTTCATCAAACTATACAGCTATCTTAGTAATATATTGATCTTACTAAATCATAGGTCATTATGTAGTTTGGTGTATTGCTGTCAAATTTAAGGATTAAATTAATCTGGGTCCAAAAAGCTTGAATTTGCAGTTCCGACTATATTCAGATAGTACACCTTAAATCTTTTTATAACTTTTTCAAATCAACTTGGATTTTCATCAAACTATACAGCTATCTTGGAAAAATATTGATCTTACTGAATCAAAGGTCATTATGTAGTTTGGTGTATTGCTGTCAAATTTAATGAAGGTCAAAAAAGCTAGGATTTGCAATTTTGGACAAAATTCAGCATTTCAGATAGTACACTCACCTTAATTTTTTTTATAACTTTTTCAAATCAACTTGGATTTTCATCAAACTATGCAGCTATATTAGTAATATATTGATCTTACTCAATCACAGGTCATTATGTAGTTTGGTGTGTTGCTTACAAATTTCTAGGTAAAAAAAGATTGAATTTGCAGTTCGGACTATATTCAGATACCTAACCCTAATTTTTTTTATAACTTTTTCAAATCAACTAGGATTTTCATCAAACTATACAGCTATCTTAGTAATATATTGATCTTACTAAATCATAGGTCATTATGTAGTTTGGTGTATTGCTGTCAAATTTAAGGATTAAATTAATACATCCTGACATTTTGCTATATGAGTCAGCCTGGGGTATCAAAACTACTTAAATTTTGTTACGTATCAATATATTGAACAAAAGGAGGACATGCTGGCACTCTTAATTTATGCGGACAAAAATTTGTAGTTGTTGTGTTCCAATATTGCTGTCATTTGTATTATACATTAAGTCCTGACATAAAAATAGTTGCTGATTTACCATGCGGCTATATAGATTTACAAAATAAAGTGCAAATATGGTCAGTTTTGGTTGATGCAGTCAAATAATTTTGTTATAGGAGTCAGCCTGAGGTATCAAAACTACTGAAATTTTGTTGCTAGACAATATTTTGATTAAAAAGAGGACATGCTGGCAATCTATATTTATACGGAGAAAATTGTGTATTCACATTATGTTCCAATACTACTGTCATTTGTATAAAACATTCATTCTTGACATAAAATTATTACTGAATTATTATGCGGCTATATAGATTTACATAATAATGTGCAAATATGGTCAGTTTAAGTTGATGCTGTCAAATATTTTTGCAAACGGTAGGTTTTAATTGACAAGTCAAAACAGCTTAAATTTTCAGTGCGCAATAAATTCAGATAGTCAACCTTAAACATTTCTGTAACTTTTTCAAATCGACTTGGATTTTCAAAAACCTTGACAGCTATTTCCAATATACCCTGTTCTTACATAGGACAGAGTCATTTGGCATTTGGGTTGATTACTGGTAAATGGTATGTTTTAATTGAGAAGTCAAAACAGCTTAAATTTTCAGTGCGCAATAAATTCAGATAGTCAACCTTAAACATTTCTGTCACTTTTTCAAATCGACTTGGATTTTTATAAAACATGACAGCTGTCTCAATTATATACTGTTCTTACCAATTGCAAAGTCATTTGCCATTTTATTAACCTTCCTGTCAAATTGTAGGTTTATTTCATAGGTGAAAAAGGCTAAGATTTTCACTTCTGACTACATTCAGATAGTCACCTTTAAGAATTTCTACAACTTTCTCAAATCAACTGGGATTTTAAGGTTAACTAGACAGCTATCTCAATTATATACTATTCTTACAAAATGCAAAGTAGCAGTTTGCCATTTTCATTCATTCCTGTCAAATTGTATGTTTAATTGAGTAACTGTAGACTGACAAACTGTGTAAATCTATCAAACCTGAGCTACCACAAGTATAAAATGTTTATGCCGGTAAGGAATAATCAAGAAAAAGGTCAATTTTATTCATGAATACAACAAATATACCAATTTGACACTTAAACTCCTTCACACGACAGGTCAGTCCTATCGTGTCCTAAATATTTATGCGGAGCACATTGAATTGTTGTACCAGCAATTTAATTCCTGCCACAGAAGCCTAAACCAACTAACTGCTGATTCAGTAAAGTATGTTTAGGTGCAAATTAACCTCTTTTAAACAGCCTTTGCAAGTCCCTAGAAAAACATTCGCATTCCTCAACACAGATTGCTATTTACACATGGAGCACTCCAAAATGTTGTACCAAGGAGTATAATTCCATATGAGGCATATGCTTTGGTATTCTCAGAGTGTTCTTTACATACACCTGTGCTGTCTCCTCTTATAAATGTCGGTTAAAAATAGGCAGTGCCATTCTATGTTGCATAGTAAGGTGGAGCACCTGCTAATGTTGTACCAGGAATAAGCATGTTACAGTTATTAGTTGGCTTTTTTATCGACCTATAACTTTTGAATGCCTGAGCTGATGTTCCAAAACCAGACTGCACAATTTGCCCAATTGAATGCCCATTCCAAAACGTTAAACATTTTGGAAATCGAACGGTAAACAACGGAGCTATGATTTTTCAAAGTTTGCCATGTACACTTCCGTGTTCCATACTACGTCTAATATGTAAACAAATACCCATGTGTTCTTTATCGACCTATAACTTTTGAATGCCTGACCTGATCTTCCAAACCTAGACTGCACAATTTGCCCAATTGAATGTCCTTTCCAAAACGTTAAACATTTTGTAAATCAAACGGTTAAAAACGGAGCTATGACTTTTTCAAAGTTTGCCATATAGCCTCCCGTATTCCTTACTACGTCTGATATGTAAACAAATACCCAAGTCTTCTTTAACGGCTATACACATTTTATTTTCACTATCAAGTCAGCACAATTTCCGCAGTTAAATGTCTCTTCCAAAACACTAAACAGTTTATACATCGGACCGCAAACAACGGAGCTACGATTTTTCAAACTTTGCCTATATTCCTAATTGGATTATCTTCCCTGAATTCAAATTTTGTGTCACACCTTGTTTGAGGAAATTATTACACAAAGCCTACTATATAAAGCACTCAGTACACATATGCTAATGGGGGGAACCCTTGTATCCAAGGCATGTCGCGCATGCGCACTCAGACTTTATAAATAAATAAATAAAAATTTTAACTATAATTTAACTCTAACACTCCAGCATTTATCCGACCAGTTAAAAAAAAAAAAAAAAAAAAAAAAATAATAAATATAATTTAACTCAAACAGTCCAGCATGAGGCATAAAAGTACTTAAATATCATATAAAAGAAGAAATATTGGCACTTTTTATATCTGTCGACAAAGTTTTTAGTCTCCATACACTGAAAACTATAAACCAAAAAGAATAAAATAGGTTGCCGGTATGGAATAACCTTGAAAAAGGTCAATGTTGACACCCTATATTGATGAGTACAACACATATAGCAATTTGAAACTTAAAATCCTTCAGTCTAATGTCTAACAATCAATTTTGAGGTACAAAAAGTACTCAATTACAAAGCCGGTACAAGAATATCAATAAAAAGAAAGAAATATTGTCGCCTTTTATTGTTATCGACACAAATAAAAGTAACCGTAGACTTATACAGTGTCAAATTATCCATCCTAAGAATGAAATGTTTATACCGGCACAGAAGTATCATCAAAAAGAAAGAAATATTGTCGCCTTTTATTGTTATCGACACAAATAAAAGTAACCGTAGCCTTATACAGTGTCAAATTATCCATCAAAAGAATAAAATGTTCATGCTGGCACACAAGTATCATCAAAAGGATAGATATTGGCACCATTTATAGATGCAGACAACAAATACAGCAACCTGAAACATTCATTTCTTCACTTTTGTGTCTGAGAATACATCTAAACTCATAAATATTATACAACATATGAAGTATTGTCACTTTTAGTTGGTATCGACATAAATATCAGTAACCGTACACTTATAAATCTCTCAATTGTTGTCAAATTATGCCTTCTTATAGTTGTCGACAAATGTTTTAGTAACCGTAGACTCCAAACCTGTGTAAAACTATCAATCCTCAATGTTAATGCCGGTAAGTAATAACCAAGAAAATGGTCAATATTGGCACCCTATATTGCTGAATGCAACAAATATAGCACTTCAAAACATTTATTCTTTCACTTTTATGTCTGACAATCCATTTGAATGTATCAAATGTCCTCTATTACCAGGCCGGTACAAGAATATTATAACAAAGATGAAATAGTGTCGCTTTTAATTTGTATCGCGACATAAATATTAGTAACCGTACACTTATAAATCTCTCAATTTGTGTCAAACCATTCATTCTTAGATTCAAATAATGATGCCGGACCAGAAAAATCAGGAAGAAGGGAAGATATTGGCACCTTTTGTTGATACCGACAACAAATTTTGTTATTTAAACTTGTTTTCATTCCCATTTAATGTCAAACAACCCATCAGGATGTATTTAAAAGTGCTCAATTATAAGGCCAGTACCAGAATATCATTCAAAAGAAGAAATATTGGCTCTTTTTATTCTTGTCGACAAAAGTTTTAGTATAACCGTAGACTTAGGAAGCGCTTAATTTTTGAAAAAAATTTCATCGCGAGGTACATAAAGAATAAAATTATTATGCCGGTAGACAATATTCAAGGAAAAGGGTAAATATTGGCCCAAGATATTGATGAATACAACAAATATAGCAGCTTGACACTTAAACTCCTTCATGAAAGGCTATCATTTCTTAACATTTAGGTGGAGCACATTGGATCTTTGTACCACAGTTTCTGACACGTTTTCTTCGGCGACCTCTAACTTTTGAATGCCCCGATACATTTTCAATATCAAGACACCAAAATGTGCGCAATTGACTGCCCATTATAAAACGTTAAACATTTTGGAAATCGAACGGTAAACAACGGAGCTATGATTTTTCAAAGTTTGCCATGTACACTTCCGTGTTCCATACTACGTCTAATATGTAAACAAATACCCATGTGTTCTTTATCGACCTATAACTTTTGAATGCCTGAACTGATCTTCCAAACCTAGACTGCACAATTTGCCCAATTGAATGTCCTTTCCAAAACGTTAAACATTTTGTAAATCAAACGGTTAAAAACGGAGCTATGATTTTTTCAAAGTTTGCCATATAGCCTCCCGTATTCCTTACTACGTCTGATATGTAAACAAATACCCAAGTCTTCTTTAACGGCTATACACATTTTATTTTCACTATCAAGTCAGCACAATTTTCGCAGTTAAATGTCCTTTCCAAAACACTAAACAGTTTATACATCGGACCGCAAACAACGGAGCTACGATTTTTCAAACTTTGCCTATATTCCTAATTGGATTATCTTCCCTGAATTCAAATTTTGTGTCAACTTGTTTGAGGAAATTATTACACAAAGCCTACTATATAAAGCACTCAGTACACATATGCTAATGGGGGGAACCCTTGTATCCAAGGCATGTCGCGCATGCGCACTCAGACTTTGAAAAAGGTCAATGTTGACACCCTATATTGATGAGTACAACACATATATAGCATTTGAAACTTAAAATCCTTCGCTCTAATGTCTAACAATCAATTTTGAGGTACAAAAAGTACTCAATTACCAAGCCGGTACAAGAATATCAATAAAAAGAATGAAATATTGTCGCCTTTTATTGTTATCGACACAAATAAAAGTAACCGTAGACTTATACAGTGTCAAATTATCCATCCTAATGATGAAATGTTTATACCGGCACAAAAGTATCATCAAAAAGAAAGAAATATTGTCGCCTTTTATTGTTATCGACACAAATATAAGTAACCGTAGACTTATACAGTGTCAAATTATCCATCAAAAGAATAAAATGTTCATGCTGGCACACAAGTATCATCAAAAAGGATAGATATTGGCACCATTTATAGATGCAGACAACAAATACAAATCCTCCTAAACTCATACATATCATACAACATATGAAATATTGTCACTTTTAGTTTGTATTGACATAAATATCAGTAACCGTACACATATAAATCTCTCAATTGTTGTCAAATTATGCATTCTTATAGTTGTCGACAAATGTTTTATTAACCGTAGACTCCCAACCTGTGTAAAACTATCAATCCTCAGGTACTGAAAGGATAAAATGTTAATGCCGGTAAGTAATAACCAAGAAAATGGTCAATATTGGCACCCTATATTGCTGAATGCAACAAATATAGCACTTCAAAACATTTATTCTTTCACTTTTATGTCTGACAATCCATTTGAATGTATCAAATGGCCTCTATTACCTGGCCAGTACAAGAATAATAGAACAAAGATGAAATAGTGTCACTTTTAATTGTTTCGCGACATAAATATTAGTAACCGTACACTTATAAATCTCTCAATTTGTGTCAAACCATTCATTCTGAGATTCAAATAATGATGCCGGACCAGAAAAATCAGGAAGAAGGGAAGATATTGGCACCTTTTGTTGATACCGACAACAAATTTTGTTATTTAAACTTGTTTTCATTCCCATTTAATGTCAAACAACCCATCAGGATGTATTTAAAAGTGCTCAATTATAAGGCCAGTACCAGAATATCATTCAAAAGAAGAAATATTGGCTCTTTTTATTCTTGTCGACAAAAGTTTTAGTATAACCGTAGACTTACGAAGCGCTTAATTTTTGACAAAATTTTCATCGCGAGGTACATAAAGAATAAAATTATTATGCCGGTAGAGAATATTCAAGGAAAAGGGTAAATATTGGCCCAAGATATTGATGAATACAACAAATATAGCAGCTTGACACTTAAACTCCTTCATGAAAGGCTATCATTTCTTAACATTTAGGGATCGTTGTACCACAGTTTCTGACACGTTTTCTTCGGCGACCTATAACTTTTGAATGCCCCGATACATTTTCAATATCAAGACACCAAAATGTGCGCAATTGAATTCCCTTTCCAAAACGCTAAACAGTTTAAAAATCGGACGGTCAACAACAGAGATACGATTTTTTCAAAGTTTGCCTATAAGCCTTATCAGATTATCTCCCCTGAATTTCAATATGCAAATTTTGGCATACCTTCTTCAGGAAATTGTTACAAAAAGACTACTATATATACAACTAAGTATGTATTACTATAGGGGGACCCTTGAATCCAAAACATATCGGCGCATGCGCACTTGAAAGGGTTAGGGTTAGAAAAAAAGATCCGGCTAACCCAAACCCTAACCCTAACCCTAATTTGGGTTAGGGTTAACCCTAACCCTCATATATTCATACGCCAGCCATATCACAACCCTTAATAGTCAGCCTACACCCCAGGTGCCCCCCTCTATATGATACCTAACCCTAACCCTAACCCTAACCCTAACCCTAACCCTAACCCTAACCCTAACCCTAACCCTAACCCTAACCCTAACCCTAACCCTAACCCTAACCCTAACCCTAACCCTAACCCTAACCCTAACCCTAACCCTAACCCTAACCCTAACCCTAACCCTAACCCTAACCCTAACCCTAACCCTAACCCTAACCCTAACCCTAACCCTAACCCTAACCCTAACCCTAACCCTAACCCTAACCCTAACCCTAACCCTAACCCTAACCCTAACCCTAACCCTAACCCTAACCCTAACCCTAACCCTAACCCTAACCCTAACCCTAACCCTAACCCTAACCCTAACCCTAACCCTAACCCTAACCCTAACCCTAACCCTAACCCTAACCCTAACCCTAACCCTAACCCTAACCCTAACCCTAACCCTAACCCTAACCCTAACCCTAACCCTAACCCTAACCCTAACCCTAACCCTAACCCTAACCCTAACCCTAACCCTAACCCTAACCCTAACCCTAACCCTAACCCTAACCCTAACCCTAACCCTAACCCTAACCCTAACCCTAACCCTAACCCTAACCCTAACCCTAACCCTAACCCTAACCCTAACCCTAACCCTAACCCTAACCCTAACCCTAACCCTAACCCTAACCCTAACCCTAACCCTAACCCTAACCCTAACCCTAACCCTAACCCTAACCCTAACCCTAACCCTAACCCTAACCCTAACCCTAACCCTAACCCTAACCCTAACCCTAACCCTAACCCTAACCCTAACCCTAACCCTAACCCTAACCCTAACCCTAACCCTAACCCTAACCCTAACCCTAACCCTAACCCTAACCCTAACCCTAACCCTAACCCTAACCCTAACCCTAACCCTAACCCTAACCCTAACCCTAACCCTAACCCTAACCCTAACCCTAACCCTAACCCTAACCCTAACCCTAACCCTAACCCTAACCCTAACCCTAACCCTAACCCTAACCCTAACCCTAACCCTAACCCTAACCCTAACCCTAACCCTAACCCTAACCCTAACCCTAACCCTAACCCTAACCCTAACCCTAACCCTAACCCTAACCCTAACCCTAACCCTAACCCTAACCCTAACCCTAACCCTAACCCTAACCCTAACCCTAACCCTAACCCTAACCCTAACCCTAACCCTAACCCTAACCCTAACCCTAACCCTAACCCTAACCCTAACCCTAACCCTAACCCTAACCCTAACCCTAACCCTAACCCTAACCCTAACCCTAACCCTAACCCTAACCCTAACCCTAACCCTAACCCTAACCCTAACCCTAACCCTAACCCTAACCCTAACCCTAACCCTAACCCTAACCCTAACCCTAACCCTAACCCTAACCCTAACCCTAACCCTAACCCTAACCCTAACCCTAACCCTAACCCTAACCCTAACCCTAACCCTAACCCTAACCCTAACCCTAACCCTAACCCTAACCCTAACCCTAACCCTAACCCTAACCCTAACCCTAACCCTAACCCTAACCCTAACCCTAACCCTAACCCTAACCTAACCCTAACCCTAACCCTAACCCTAACCCTAAACCCTAAACCCTAACCCTAACCCTAACCCTAACCCTAACCCTAACCCTAACCCTAACCCTAACCCTAACCCTAACCCTAACCTAACCCTAACCCTAACCCTAACCCTAACCCTAACCCTAACCCTAACCCTAACCCTAACCCTAACCCTAACCCTAACCCTAAACCCTAACCCTAACCCTAACCCTAACCCTAACCCTAACCCTAACCCTAACCCTAACCTAACTTTTTCAAATCAACTAGGATTTTCATCAAACTATACAGCTATCTTAGTAATATATTGATCTTACTAAATCATAGGTCATTATGTAGTTTGGTG
This sequence comes from Mytilus californianus, assembly GCF_021869535.1. Taxonomy (NCBI): domain Eukaryota; kingdom Metazoa; phylum Mollusca; class Bivalvia; order Mytilida; family Mytilidae; genus Mytilus; species Mytilus californianus. The sequence continues at coordinate 120,311,243 of NW_026262712.1, read as the reverse complement.
TATTGCTGTCAAATTTAAGGATTAAATTAATCTGGGTCCAAAAAGCTTGAATTTGCAGTTCCGACTATATTCAGATAGTACACCTTAAATCTTTTTATAACTTTTTCAAATCAACTTGGATTTTCATCAAACTATACAGCTATCTTGGTAACATATTGATCTTACTGAATCAAAGGTCATTATGTAGTTTGGTGTATTGCTGTCAAATTTAATGAAGGTCAAAAAAGCTAGGATTTGCAATTTTGGACAAAATTCAGCATTTCAGATAGTACACTCACCTTAATTTTTTTTATAACTTTTTCAAATCAACTTGGATTTTCATCAAACTATGCAGCTATATTAGTAATATATTGATCTTACTCAATCACAGGTCATTATGTAGTTTGGTGTGTTGCTTACAAATTTCTAGGTAAAAAAAGATTGAATTTGCAGTTCGGACTATATTCAGATACCTAACCCTAATTTTTTTTATAACTTTTTCAAATCAACTAGGATTTTCATCAAACTATACAGCTATCTTAGTAATATATTGATCTTACTAAATCATAGGTCATTATGTAGTTTGGTGTATTGCTGTCAAATTTAAGGATTAAATTAATCTGGGTCCAAAAAGCTTGAATTTGCAGTTCCGACTATATTCAGATAGTACACCTTAAATCTTTTTATAACTTTTTCAAATCAACTTGGATTTTCATCAAACTATACAGCTATCTTGGTAACATATTGATCTTACTGAATCAAAGGTCATTATGTAGTTTGGTGTATTGCTGTCAAATTTAATGAAGGTCAAAAAAGCTAGGATTTGCAATTTTGGACAAAATTCAGCATTTCAGATAGTACACTCACCTTAATTTTTTTTATAACTTTTTCAAATCAACTTGGATTTTCATCAAACTATGCAGCTATATTAGTAATATATTGATCTTACTCAATCACAGGTCATTATGTAGTTTGGTGTGTTGCTTACAAATTTCTAGGTAAAAAAAGATTGAATTTGCAGTTCGGACTATATTCAGATACCTAACCCTAATTTTTTTTATAACTTTTTCAAATCAACTAGGATTTTCATCAAATTATACAGCTATCTTAGTAATATATTGATCTTACTAAATCATAGGTCATTATGTAGTTTGGTGTATTGCTGTCAAATTTAAGGATTAAATTAATCTGGGTCCAAAAAGCTTGAATTTGCAGTTCCGACTATATTCAGATAGTACACCTTAAATCTTTTTATAACTTTTTCAAATCAACTTGGATTTTCATCAAACTATACAGCTATCTTGGTAACATATTGATCTTACTGAATCAAAGGTCATTATGTAGTTTGGTGTATTGCTGTCAAATTTAATGAAGGTCAAAAAAGCTAGGATTTGCAATTTTGGACAAAATTCAGCATTTCAGATAGTACACTCACCTTAATTTTTTTTATAACTTTTTCAAATCAACTTGGATTTTCATCAAACTATGCAGCTATATTAGTAATATATTGATCTTACTCAATCACAGGTCATTATGTAGTTTGGTGTGTTGCTTACAAATTTCTAGGTAAAAAAAGATTGAATTTGCAGTTCGGACTATATTCAGATACCTAACCCTAATTTTTTTTATAACTTTTTCAAATCAACTAGGATTTTCATCAAACTATACAGCTATCTTAGTAATATATTGATCTTACTAAATCATAGGTCATTATGTAGTTTGGTGTATTGCTGTCAAATTTAAGGATTAAATTAATCTGGGTCCAAAAAGCTTGAATTTGCAGTTCCGACTATATTCAGATAGTACACCTTAAATCTTTTTATAACTTTTTCAAATCAACTTGGATTTTCATCAAACTATACAGCTATCTTGGTAACATATTGATCTTACTGAATCAAAGGTCATTATGTAGTTTGGTGTATTGCTGTCAAATTTAATGAAGGTCAAAAAAGCTAGGATTTGCAATTTTGGACAAAATTCAGCATTTCAGATAGTACACTCACCTTAATTTTTTTTATAACTTTTTCAAATCAACTTGGATTTTCATCAAACTATGCAGCTATATTAGTAATATATTGATCTTACTCAATCACAGGTCATTATGTAGTTTGGTGTGTTGCTTACAAATTTCTAGGTAAAAAAAGATTGAATTTGCAGTTCGGACTATATTCAGATACCTAACCCTAATTTTTTTTATAACTTTTTCAAATCAACTAGGATTTTCATCAAATTATACAGCTATCTTAGTAATATATTGATCTTACTAAATCATAGGTCATTATGTAGTTTGGTGTATTGCTGTCAAATTTAAGGATTAAATTAATCTGGGTCCAAAAAGCTTGAATTTGCAGTTCCGACTATATTCAGATAGTACACCTTAAATCTTTTTATAACTTTTTCAAATCAACTTGGATTTTCATCAAACTATACAGCTATCTTGGTAACATATTGATCTTACTGAATCAAAGGTCATTATGTAGTTTGGTGTATTGCTGTCAAATTTAATGAAGGTCAAAAAAGCTAGGATTTGCAATTTTGGACAAAATTCAGCATTTCAGATAGTACACTCACCTTAATTTTTTTTATAACTTTTTCAAATCAACTTGGATTTTCATCAAACTATGCAGCTATATTAGTAATATATTGATCTTACTCAATCACAGGTCATTATGTAGTTTGGTGTGTTGCTTACAAATTTCTAGGTAAAAAAAGATTGAATTTGCAGTTCGGACTATATTCAGATACCTAACCCTAATTTTTTTTATAACTTTTTCAAATCAACTAGGATTTTCATCAAACTATACAGCTATCTTAGTAATATATTGATCTTACTAAATCATAGGTCATTATGTAGTTTGGTGTATTGCTGTCAAATTTAAGGATTAAATTAATCTGGGTCCAAAAAGCTTGAATTTGCAGTTCCGACTATATTCAGATAGTACACCTTAAATCTTTTTATAACTTTTTCAAATCAACTTGGATTTTCATCAAACTATACAGCTATCTTGGTAACATATTGATCTTACTGAATCAAAGGTCATTATGTAGTTTGGTGTATTGCTGTCAAATTTAATGAAGGTCAAAAAAGCTAGGATTTGCAATTTTGGACAAAATTCAGCATTTCAGATAGTACACTCACCTTAATTTTTTTTATAACTTTTTCAAATCAACTTGGATTTTCATCAAACTATGCAGCTATATTAGTAATATATTGATCTTACTCAATCACAGGTCATTATGTAGTTTGGTGTGTTGCTTACAAATTTCTAGGTAAAAAAAGATTGAATTTGCAGTTCGGACTATATTCAGATACCTAACCCTAATTTTTTTTATAACTTTTTCAAATCAACTAGGATTTTCATCAAACTATACAGCTATCTTAGTAATATATTGATCTTACTAAATCATAGGTCATTATGTAGTTTGGTGTATTGCTGTCAAATTTAAGGATTAAATTAATCTGGGTCCAAAAAGCTTGAATTTGCAGTTCCGACTATATTCAGATAGTACACCTTAAATCTTTTTATAACTTTTTCAAATCAACTTGGATTTTCATCAAACTATACAGCTATCTTGGTAACATATTGATCTTACTGAATCAAAGGTCATTATGTAGTTTGGTGTATTGCTGTCAAATTTAATGAAGGTCAAAAAAGCTAGGATTTGCAATTTTGGACAAAATTCAGCATTTCAGATAGTACACTCACCTTAATTTTTTTTATAACTTTTTCAAATCAACTTGGATTTTCATCAAACTATGCAGCTATATTAGTAATATATTGATCTTACTCAATCACAGGTCATTATGTAGTTTGGTGTGTTGCTTACAAATTTCTAGGTAAAAAAAGATTGAATTTGCAGTTCGGACTATATTCAGATACCTAACCCTAATTTTTTTTATAACTTTTTCAAATCAACTAGGATTTTCATCAAACTATACAGCTATCTTAGTAATATATTGATCTTACTAAATCATAGGTCATTATGTAGTTTGGTGTATTGCTGTCAAATTTAAGGATTAAATTAATCTGGGTCCAAAAAGCTTGAATTTGCAGTTCCGACTATATTCAGATAGTACACCTTAAATCTTTTTATAACTTTTTCAAATCAACTTGGATTTTCATCAAACTATACAGCTATCTTGGTAACATATTGATCTTACTGAATCAAAGGTCATTATGTAGTTTGGTGTATTGCTGTCAAATTTAATGAAGGTCAAAAAAGCTAGGATTTGCAATTTTGGACAAAATTCAGCATTTCAGATAGTACACTCACCTTAATTTTTTTTATAACTTTTTCAAATCAACTTGGATTTTCATCAAACTATGCAGCTATATTAGTAATATATTGATCTTACTCAATCACAGGTCATTATGTAGTTTGGTGTGTTGCTTACAAATTTCTAGGTAAAAAAAGATTGAATTTGCAGTTCGGACTATATTCAGATACCTAACCCTAATTTTTTTTATAACTTTTTCAAATCAACTAGGATTTTCATCAAACTATACAGCTATCTTAGTAATATATTGATCTTACTAAATCATAGGTCATTATGTAGTTTGGTGTATTGCTGTCAAATTTAAGGATTAAATTAATCTGGGTCCAAAAAGCTTGAATTTGCAGTTCCGACTATATTCAGATAGTACACCTTAAATCTTTTTATAACTTTTTCAAATCAACTTGGATTTTCATCAAACTATACAGCTATCTTGGTAACATATTGATCTTACTGAATCAAAGGTCATTATGTAGTTTGGTGTATTGCTGTCAAATTTAATGAAGGTCAAAAAAGCTAGGATTTGCAATTTTGGACAAAATTCAGCATTTCAGATAGTACACTCACCTTAATTTTTTTTATAACTTTTTCAAATCAACTTGGATTTTCATCAAACTATGCAGCTATATTAGTAATATATTGATCTTACTCAATCACAGGTCATTATGTAGTTTGGTGTGTTGCTTACAAATTTCTAGGTAAAAAAAGATTGAATTTGCAGTTCGGACTATATTCAGATACCTAACCCTAATTTTTTTTATAACTTTTTCAAATCAACTAGGATTTTCATCAAATTATACAGCTATCTTAGTAATATATTGATCTTACTAAATCATAGGTCATTATGTAGTTTGGTGTATTGCTGTCAAATTTAAGGATTAAATTAATCTGGGTCCAAAAAGCTTGAATTTGCAGTTCCGACTATATTCAGATAGTACACCTTAAATCTTTTTATAACTTTTTCAAATCAACTTGGATTTTCATCAAACTATACAGCTATCTTGGTAACATATTGATCTTACTGAATCAAAGGTCATTATGTAGTTTGGTGTATTGCTGTCAAATTTAATGAAGGTCAAAAAAGCTAGGATTTGCAATTTTGGACAAAATTCAGCATTTCAGATAGTACACTCACCTTAATTTTTTTTATAACTTTTTCAAATCAACTTGGATTTTCATCAAACTATGCAGCTATATTAGTAATATATTGATCTTACTCAATCACAGGTCATTATGTAGTTTGGTGTGTTGCTTACAAATTTCTAGGTAAAAAAAGATTGAATTTGCAGTTCGGACTATATTCAGATACCTAACCCTAATTTTTTTTATAACTTTTTCAAATCAACTAGGATTTTCATCAAACTATACAGCTATCTTAGTAATATATTGATCTTACTAAATCATAGGTCATTATGTAGTTTGGTGTATTGCTGTCAAATTTAAGGATTAAATTAATCTGGGTCCAAAAAGCTTGAATTTGCAGTTCCGACTATATTCAGATAGTACACCTTAAATCTTTTTATAACTTTTTCAAATCAACTTGGATTTTCATCAAACTATACAGCTATCTTGGTAACATATTGATCTTACTGAATCAAAGGTCATTATGTAGTTTGGTGTATTGCTGTCAAATTTAATGAAGGTCAAAAAAGCTAGGATTTGCAATTTTGGACAAAATTCAGCATTTCAGATAGTACACTCACCTTAATTTTTTTTATAACTTTTTCAAATCAACTTGGATTTTCATCAAACTATGCAGCTATATTAGTAATATATTGATCTTACTCAATCACAGGTCATTATGTAGTTTGGTGTGTTGCTTACAAATTTCTAGGTAAAAAAAGATTGAATTTGCAGTTCGGACTATATTCAGATACCTAACCCTAATTTTTTTTATAACTTTTTCAAATCAACTAGGATTTTCATCAAACTATACAGCTATCTTAGTAATATATTGATCTTACTAAATCATAGGTCATTATGTAGTTTGGTGTATTGCTGTCAAATTTAAGGATTAAATTAATCTGGGTCCAAAAAGCTTGAATTTGCAGTTCCGACTATATTCAGATAGTACACCTTAAATCTTTTTATAACTTTTTCAAATCAACTTGGATTTTCATCAAACTATACAGCTATCTTGGTAACATATTGATCTTACTGAATCAAAGGTCATTATGTAGTTTGGTGTATTGCTGTCAAATTTAATGAAGGTCAAAAAAGCTAGGATTTGCAATTTTGGACAAAATTCAGCATTTCAGATAGTACACTCACCTTAATTTTTTTTATAACTTTTTCAAATCAACTTGGATTTTCATCAAACTATGCAGCTATATTAGTAATATATTGATCTTACTCAATCACAGGTCATTATGTAGTTTGGTGTGTTGCTTACAAATTTCTAGGTAAAAAAAGATTGAATTTGCAGTTCGGACTATATTCAGATACCTAACCCTAATTTTTTTTATAACTTTTTCAAATCAACTAGGATTTTCATCAAACTATACAGCTATCTTAGTAATATATTGATCTTACTAAATCATAGGTCATTATGTAGTTTGGTGTATTGCTGTCAAATTTAAGGATTAAATTAATCTGGGTCCAAAAAGCTTGAATTTGCAGTTCCGACTATATTCAGATAGTACACCTTAAATCTTTTTATAACTTTTTCAAATCAACTTGGATTTTCATCAAACTATACAGCTATCTTGGTAACATATTGATCTTACTGAATCAAAGGTCATTATGTAGTTTGGTGTATTGCTGTCAAATTTAATGAAGGTCAAAAAAGCTAGGATTTGCAATTTTGGACAAAATTCAGCATTTCAGATAGTACACTCACCTTAATTTTTTTTATAACTTTTTCAAATCAACTTGGATTTTCATCAAACTATGCAGCTATATTAGTAATATATTGATCTTACTCAATCACAGGTCATTATGTAGTTTGGTGTGTTGCTTACAAATTTCTAGGTAAAAAAAGATTGAATTTGCAGTTCGGACTATATTCAGATACCTAACCCTAATTTTTTTTATAACTTTTTCAAATCAACTAGGATTTTCATCAAACTATACAGCTATCTTAGTAATATATTGATCTTACTAAATCATAGGTCATTATGTAGTTTGGTGTATTGCTGTCAAATTTAAGGATTAAATTAATCTGGGTCCAAAAAGCTTGAATTTGCAGTTCCGACTATATTCAGATAGTACACCTTAAATCTTTTTATAACTTTTTCAAATCAACTTGGATTTTCATCAAACTATACAGCTATCTTGGTAACATATTGATCTTACTGAATCAAAGGTCATTATGTAGTTTGGTGTATTGCTGTCAAATTTAATGAAGGTCAAAAAAGCTAGGATTTGCAATTTTGGACAAAATTCAGCATTTCAGATAGTGCACTCACCTTAATTTTTTTTATAACTTTTTCAAATCAACTTGGATTTTCATCAAACTATGCAGCTATATTAGTAATATATTGATCTTACTCAATCACAGGTCATTATGTAGTTTGGTGTGTTGCTTACAAATTTTTAGGTAAAAAAAGATTGAATTTGCAGTTCGGACTATATTCAGATACCTAACCCTAATTTTTTTTATAACTTTTTCAAATCAACTAGGATTTTCATCAAACTATACAGCTATCTTAGTAATATATTGATCTTACTAAATCATAGGTCATTATGTAGTTTGGTGTATTGCTGTCAAATTTAAGGATTAAATTAATCTGGGTCCAAAAAGCTTGAATTTGCAGTTCCGACTATATTCAGATAGTACACCTTAAATCTTTTTATAACTTTTTCAAATCAACTTGGATTTTCATCAAACTATACAGCTATCTTGGTAACATATTGATCTTACTGAATCAAAGGTCATTATGTAGTTTGGTGTATTGCTGTCAAATTTAATGAAGGTCAAAAAAGCTAGGATTTGCAATTTTGGACAAAATTCAGCATTTCAGATAGTACACTCACCTTAATTTTTTTTATAACTTTTTCAAATCAACTTGGATTTTCATCAAACTATGCAGCTATATTAGTAATATATTGATCTTACTCAATCACAGGTCATTATGTAGTTTGGTGTGTTGCTTACAAATTTCTAGGTAAAAAAAGATTGAATTTGCAGTTCGGACTATATTCAGATACCTAACCCTAATTTTTTTTATAACTTTTTCAAATCAACTAGGATTTTCATCAAACTATACAGCTATCTTAGTAATATATTGATCTTACTAAATCATAGGTCATTATGTAGTTTGGTGTATTGCTGTCAAATTTAAGGATTAAATTAATCTGGGTCCAAAAAGCTTGAATTTGCAGTTCCGACTATATTCAGATAGTACACCTTAAATCTTTTTATAACTTTTTCAAATCAACTTGGATTTTCATCAAACTATACAGCTATCTTGGAAAAATATTGATCTTACTGAATCAAAGGTCATTATGTAGTTTGGTGTATTGCTGTCAAATTTAATGAAGGTCAAAAAAGCTAGGATTTGCAATTTTGGACAAAATTCAGCATTTCAGATAGTACACTCACCTTAATTTTTTTTATAACTTTTTCAAATCAACTTGGATTTTCATCAAACTATGCAGCTATATTAGTAATATATTGATCTTACTCAATCACAGGTCATTATGTAGTTTGGTGTGTTGCTTACAAATTTCTAGGTAAAAAAAGATTGAATTTGCAGTTCGGACTATATTCAGATACCTAACCCTAATTTTTTTTATAACTTTTTCAAATCAACTAGGATTTTCATCAAACTATACAGCTATCTTAGTAATATATTGATCTTACTAAATCATAGGTCATTATGTAGTTTGGTGTATTGCTGTCAAATTTAAGGATTAAATTAATACATCCTGACATTTTGCTATATGAGTCAGCCTGGGGTATCAAAACTACTTAAATTTTGTTACGTATCAATATATTGAACAAAAGGAGGACATGCTGGCACTCTTAATTTATGCGGACAAAAATTTGTAGTTGTTGTGTTCCAATATTGCTGTCATTTGTATTATACATTAAGTCCTGACATAAAAATAGTTGCTGATTTACCATGCGGCTATATAGATTTACAAAATAAAGTGCAAATATGGTCAGTTTTGGTTGATGCAGTCAAATAATTTTGTTATAGGAGTCAGCCTGAGGTATCAAAACTACTGAAATTTTGTTGCTAGACAATATTTTGATTAAAAAGAGGACATGCTGGCAATCTATATTTATACGGAGAAAATTGTGTATTCACATTATGTTCCAATACTACTGTCATTTGTATAAAACATTCATTCTTGACATAAAATTATTACTGAATTATTATGCGGCTATATAGATTTACATAATAATGTGCAAATATGGTCAGTTTAAGTTGATGCTGTCAAATATTTTTGCAAACGGTAGGTTTTAATTGACAAGTCAAAACAGCTTAAATTTTCAGTGCGCAATAAATTCAGATAGTCAACCTTAAACATTTCTGTAACTTTTTCAAATCGACTTGGATTTTCAAAAACCTTGACAGCTATTTCCAATATACCCTGTTCTTACATAGGACAGAGTCATTTGGCATTTGGGTTGATTACTGGTAAATGGTATGTTTTAATTGAGAAGTCAAAACAGCTTAAATTTTCAGTGCGCAATAAATTCAGATAGTCAACCTTAAACATTTCTGTCACTTTTTCAAATCGACTTGGATTTTTATAAAACATGACAGCTGTCTCAATTATATACTGTTCTTACCAATTGCAAAGTCATTTGCCATTTTATTAACCTTCCTGTCAAATTGTAGGTTTATTTCATAGGTGAAAAAGGCTAAGATTTTCACTTCTGACTACATTCAGATAGTCACCTTTAAGAATTTCTACAACTTTCTCAAATCAACTGGGATTTTAAGGTTAACTAGACAGCTATCTCAATTATATACTATTCTTACAAAATGCAAAGTAGCAGTTTGCCATTTTCATTCATTCCTGTCAAATTGTATGTTTAATTGAGTAACTGTAGACTGACAAACTGTGTAAATCTATCAAACCTGAGCTACCACAAGTATAAAATGTTTATGCCGGTAAGGAATAATCAAGAAAAAGGTCAATTTTATTCATGAATACAACAAATATACCAATTTGACACTTAAACTCCTTCACACGACAGGTCAGTCCTATCGTGTCCTAAATATTTATGCGGAGCACATTGAATTGTTGTACCAGCAATTTAATTCCTGCCACAGAAGCCTAAACCAACTAACTGCTGATTCAGTAAAGTATGTTTAGGTGCAAATTAACCTCTTTTAAACAGCCTTTGCAAGTCCCTAGAAAAACATTCGCATTCCTCAACACAGATTGCTATTTACACATGGAGCACTCCAAAATGTTGTACCAAGGAGTATAATTCCATATGAGGCATATGCTTTGGTATTCTCAGAGTGTTCTTTACATACACCTGTGCTGTCTCCTCTTATAAATGTCGGTTAAAAATAGGCAGTGCCATTCTATGTTGCATAGTAAGGTGGAGCACCTGCTAATGTTGTACCAGGAATAAGCATGTTACAGTTATTAGTTGGCTTTTTTATCGACCTATAACTTTTGAATGCCTGAGCTGATGTTCCAAAACCAGACTGCACAATTTGCCCAATTGAATGCCCATTCCAAAACGTTAAACATTTTGGAAATCGAACGGTAAACAACGGAGCTATGATTTTTCAAAGTTTGCCATGTACACTTCCGTGTTCCATACTACGTCTAATATGTAAACAAATACCCATGTGTTCTTTATCGACCTATAACTTTTGAATGCCTGACCTGATCTTCCAAACCTAGACTGCACAATTTGCCCAATTGAATGTCCTTTCCAAAACGTTAAACATTTTGTAAATCAAACGGTTAAAAACGGAGCTATGACTTTTTCAAAGTTTGCCATATAGCCTCCCGTATTCCTTACTACGTCTGATATGTAAACAAATACCCAAGTCTTCTTTAACGGCTATACACATTTTATTTTCACTATCAAGTCAGCACAATTTCCGCAGTTAAATGTCTCTTCCAAAACACTAAACAGTTTATACATCGGACCGCAAACAACGGAGCTACGATTTTTCAAACTTTGCCTATATTCCTAATTGGATTATCTTCCCTGAATTCAAATTTTGTGTCACACCTTGTTTGAGGAAATTATTACACAAAGCCTACTATATAAAGCACTCAGTACACATATGCTAATGGGGGGAACCCTTGTATCCAAGGCATGTCGCGCATGCGCACTCAGACTTTATAAATAAATAAATAAAAATTTTAACTATAATTTAACTCTAACACTCCAGCATTTATCCGACCAGTTAAAAAAAAAAAAAAAAAAAAAAAAATAATAAATATAATTTAACTCAAACAGTCCAGCATGAGGCATAAAAGTACTTAAATATCATATAAAAGAAGAAATATTGGCACTTTTTATATCTGTCGACAAAGTTTTTAGTCTCCATACACTGAAAACTATAAACCAAAAAGAATAAAATAGGTTGCCGGTATGGAATAACCTTGAAAAAGGTCAATGTTGACACCCTATATTGATGAGTACAACACATATAGCAATTTGAAACTTAAAATCCTTCAGTCTAATGTCTAACAATCAATTTTGAGGTACAAAAAGTACTCAATTACAAAGCCGGTACAAGAATATCAATAAAAAGAAAGAAATATTGTCGCCTTTTATTGTTATCGACACAAATAAAAGTAACCGTAGACTTATACAGTGTCAAATTATCCATCCTAAGAATGAAATGTTTATACCGGCACAGAAGTATCATCAAAAAGAAAGAAATATTGTCGCCTTTTATTGTTATCGACACAAATAAAAGTAACCGTAGCCTTATACAGTGTCAAATTATCCATCAAAAGAATAAAATGTTCATGCTGGCACACAAGTATCATCAAAAGGATAGATATTGGCACCATTTATAGATGCAGACAACAAATACAGCAACCTGAAACATTCATTTCTTCACTTTTGTGTCTGAGAATACATCTAAACTCATAAATATTATACAACATATGAAGTATTGTCACTTTTAGTTGGTATCGACATAAATATCAGTAACCGTACACTTATAAATCTCTCAATTGTTGTCAAATTATGCCTTCTTATAGTTGTCGACAAATGTTTTAGTAACCGTAGACTCCAAACCTGTGTAAAACTATCAATCCTCAGGTACCGAAAGGATAAAATGTTAATGCCGGTAAGTAATAACCAAGAAAATGGTCAATATTGGCACCCTATATTGCTGAATGCAACAAATATAGCACTTCAAAACATTTATTCTTTCACTTTTATGTCTGACAATCCATTTGAATGTATCAAATGTCCTCTATTACCAGGCCGGTACAAGAATATTATAACAAAGATGAAATAGTGTCGCTTTTAATTTGTATCGCGACATAAATATTAGTAACCGTACACTTATAAATCTCTCAATTTGTGTCAAACCATTCATTCTTAGATTCAAATAATGATGCCGGACCAGAAAAATCAGGAAGAAGGGAAGATATTGGCACCTTTTGTTGATACCGACAACAAATTTTGTTATTTAAACTTGTTTTCATTCCCATTTAATGTCAAACAACCCATCAGGATGTATTTAAAAGTGCTCAATTATAAGGCCAGTACCAGAATATCATTCAAAAGAAGAAATATTGGCTCTTTTTATTCTTGTCGACAAAAGTTTTAGTATAACCGTAGACTTAGGAAGCGCTTAATTTTTGAAAAAAATTTCATCGCGAGGTACATAAAGAATAAAATTATTATGCCGGTAGACAATATTCAAGGAAAAGGGTAAATATTGGCCCAAGATATTGATGAATACAACAAATATAGCAGCTTGACACTTAAACTCCTTCATGAAAGGCTATCATTTCTTAACATTTAGGTGGAGCACATTGGATCTTTGTACCACAGTTTCTGACACGTTTTCTTCGGCGACCTCTAACTTTTGAATGCCCCGATACATTTTCAATATCAAGACACCAAAATGTGCGCAATTGACTGCCCATTATAAAACGTTAAACATTTTGGAAATCGAACGGTAAACAACGGAGCTATGATTTTTCAAAGTTTGCCATGTACACTTCCGTGTTCCATACTACGTCTAATATGTAAACAAATACCCATGTGTTCTTTATCGACCTATAACTTTTGAATGCCTGAACTGATCTTCCAAACCTAGACTGCACAATTTGCCCAATTGAATGTCCTTTCCAAAACGTTAAACATTTTGTAAATCAAACGGTTAAAAACGGAGCTATGATTTTTTCAAAGTTTGCCATATAGCCTCCCGTATTCCTTACTACGTCTGATATGTAAACAAATACCCAAGTCTTCTTTAACGGCTATACACATTTTATTTTCACTATCAAGTCAGCACAATTTTCGCAGTTAAATGTCCTTTCCAAAACACTAAACAGTTTATACATCGGACCGCAAACAACGGAGCTACGATTTTTCAAACTTTGCCTATATTCCTAATTGGATTATCTTCCCTGAATTCAAATTTTGTGTCAACTTGTTTGAGGAAATTATTACACAAAGCCTACTATATAAAGCACTCAGTACACATATGCTAATGGGGGGAACCCTTGTATCCAAGGCATGTCGCGCATGCGCACTCAGACTTTGAAAAAGGTCAATGTTGACACCCTATATTGATGAGTACAACACATATATAGCATTTGAAACTTAAAATCCTTCGCTCTAATGTCTAACAATCAATTTTGAGGTACAAAAAGTACTCAATTACCAAGCCGGTACAAGAATATCAATAAAAAGAATGAAATATTGTCGCCTTTTATTGTTATCGACACAAATAAAAGTAACCGTAGACTTATACAGTGTCAAATTATCCATCCTAATGATGAAATGTTTATACCGGCACAAAAGTATCATCAAAAAGAAAGAAATATTGTCGCCTTTTATTGTTATCGACACAAATATAAGTAACCGTAGACTTATACAGTGTCAAATTATCCATCAAAAGAATAAAATGTTCATGCTGGCACACAAGTATCATCAAAAAGGATAGATATTGGCACCATTTATAGATGCAGACAACAAATACAAATCCTCCTAAACTCATACATATCATACAACATATGAAATATTGTCACTTTTAGTTTGTATTGACATAAATATCAGTAACCGTACACATATAAATCTCTCAATTGTTGTCAAATTATGCATTCTTATAGTTGTCGACAAATGTTTTATTAACCGTAGACTCCCAACCTGTGTAAAACTATCAATCCTCAGGTACTGAAAGGATAAAATGTTAATGCCGGTAAGTAATAACCAAGAAAATGGTCAATATTGGCACCCTATATTGCTGAATGCAACAAATATAGCACTTCAAAACATTTATTCTTTCACTTTTATGTCTGACAATCCATTTGAATGTATCAAATGGCCTCTATTACCTGGCCAGTACAAGAATAATAGAACAAAGATGAAATAGTGTCACTTTTAATTGTTTCGCGACATAAATATTAGTAACCGTACACTTATAAATCTCTCAATTTGTGTCAAACCATTCATTCTGAGATTCAAATAATGATGCCGGACCAGAAAAATCAGGAAGAAGGGAAGATATTGGCACCTTTTGTTGATACCGACAACAAATTTTGTTATTTAAACTTGTTTTCATTCCCATTTAATGTCAAACAACCCATCAGGATGTATTTAAAAGTGCTCAATTATAAGGCCAGTACCAGAATATCATTCAAAAGAAGAAATATTGGCTCTTTTTATTCTTGTCGACAAAAGTTTTAGTATAACCGTAGACTTACGAAGCGCTTAATTTTTGACAAAATTTTCATCGCGAGGTACATAAAGAATAAAATTATTATGCCGGTAGAGAATATTCAAGGAAAAGGGTAAATATTGGCCCAAGATATTGATGAATACAACAAATATAGCAGCTTGACACTTAAACTCCTTCATGAAAGGCTATCATTTCTTAACATTTAGGGATCGTTGTACCACAGTTTCTGACACGTTTTCTTCGGCGACCTATAACTTTTGAATGCCCCGATACATTTTCAATATCAAGACACCAAAATGTGCGCAATTGAATTCCCTTTCCAAAACGCTAAACAGTTTAAAAATCGGACGGTCAACAACAGAGATACGATTTTTTCAAAGTTTGCCTATAAGCCTTATCAGATTATCTCCCCTGAATTTCAATATGCAAATTTTGGCATACCTTCTTCAGGAAATTGTTACAAAAAGACTACTATATATACAACTAAGTATGTATTACTATAGGGGGACCCTTGAATCCAAAACATATCGGCGCATGCGCACTTGAAAGGGTTAGGGTTAGAAAAAAAGATCCGGCTAACCCAAACCCTAACCCTAACCCTAATTTGGGTTAGGGTTAACCCTAACCCTCATATATTCATACGCCAGCCATATCACAACCCTTAATAGTCAGCCTACACCCCAGGTGCCCCCCTCTATATGATACCTAACCCTAACCCTAAACCCTAACCCTAACCCTAACCCTAACCCTAACCCTAACCCTAACCCTAACCTAACCCTAACCTAACCCTAACCCTAACCCTAACCCTAACCCTAACCCTAACCCTAACCCTAACCCTAAACCCTAACCCTAACCCTAAACCCTAACCCTAACCCTAACCCTAACCCTAACCCTAACCCTAACCCTAACCCTAACCCTAACCCTAACCCTAACCCTAACCCTAACCAAACCCTAACCCTAACCCTAACCCTAACCCTAACCCTAACCCTAACCCTAACCCTAACCCTAACCCTAACCCTAACCCTAACCTAACCCTAACCCTAACCCTAACCCTAACCCTAACCCTAACCCTAACCCTAACCCTAACCCTAACCCTAACCCTAACCCCTAACCCTAACCCTAACCCTAACCCTAACCCTAACCCTAACCCTAACCCTAACCCTAACCCTAACCCTAACCCTAACCCTAACCCTAAACCCTAACCCTAACCCTAACCCTAACCCTAACCCTAACCCTAACCCTAACCCTAACCCTAAACCCTAACCCTAACCCTAACCCTAACCCTAACCCTAACCCTAACCCAAAAAAAAAAAAAATAAACAAATAAAAATTTTAACTATAATTTAACTCTAACACTACAGCATTTATCAAAACAGTTAAAAAAAAAAAAAAAAAAAAAAAAAAAAAAAATAAAATATTAAATATAATTTAACTCAAACAGTCCAGCATGAGGCATAAAAGTACTCATTTATCAGAGCAGTACTTAAATATCATATAAAAGGAGAAATATTGGCACTTTCTATATCTGTCGACAAAGTTTTTAGTCTCCATACACTGAAAACTATAAACCAAAAAGAATAAAATATGATGCCGGTATGGAATAACCATGAAAAAAGGTCAATGTTGACACCCTATATTGATGAGTACAACACATATTGCAATTTGAAACTTAAAATCCTTCAATCTAATGTCTAACAATCAGTCTTGAGGTACAAAAAGTACTCAATTACCAAGCCGGTACAAGAATATCAATAGAAAGAAAGAAATATTGTCGCCTTTTATTAATATCGACACAAATAAAAGTAACCGTAGACTTATACAGTGTCAAATTATCCATCCTAAGAATGAAATGTTTATACCGGCACAGAAGTATCATCAAAAAGAAAGAAATAGTGTCGCCTTTTATTGTTATCGACACAAATATAAGTAACCGTAGACTTATACAGTGTCAAATTATCCATCAAAAGAATAAAATGTTTATACCGGCACAGAAGTATCATCAAAAAGAAAGAAATAGTGTCGCCTTTTATTGTTATCGACACAAATATAAGTAACCGTAGACTTATACAGTGTCAAATTATCCATCAAAAGAATAAAATGTTTATACCGGCACAGAAGTATCATCAAAAAGAAAGAAATAGTGTCGCCTTTTATTGTTATCGACACAAGTATAAGTAACCGTAGACTTATACAGTGTCAAATTATCCATCAAAAGAATAAAATGTTCATGCTGGCACACAAGTATCATCAAAAAGGATAGATATTGGCACCATGTATAGATGCAGACAACAAAATACAGCAACCTGAAACATTCATTTCTTCACTTTTGTGTCTGAGAATCCATCTAAACTCATAAATATCATACAACATATGAAATATTGTCACTTTTAGTTGGTATTGACATAAATATCAGTAACCGTACACTTATAAATCTCTCAATTGTTGTCAAATTATGCATTCTTATAGTTGTCGACAAATGTTTTAGTAACCGTAGACTCCTAACCTGTGTAAAACTATCAATCCTCAGGTACCGAAAGGATAAAATGTTAATGCCGGTAAGTAATAACCAAGAAAATGGTCAATATTGGCACCCTATATTGCTGAATGCAACAAATATAGCACTTCAAAACATTTATTCTTTCACTTTAATGTCTGACAATCCATTTGAATGTATCAAATGGCCTCTATTACCTGGCCAGTACAAGAAAATTAGGACAAAGATGAAATAGTGTCGCTTTTAATTGTTTCGCGACATAAATATTAGTAACCGTACACTTATAAATCTCTCAATTTGTGTCAAACCATTCATTCTGAGATTCAAATAATGATGCCGGACCAGAAAAATCAGGAAGAAGGGAAGATATTGGCACCTTTTGTTTATACCGACAACAAATTTTGTTATTTAAACTTGTTTTCATTCCCATTTAATGTCAAACAACCCATCAGGATGTATTTAAAAGTGCTCAATTATAAGGCCAGTACCAGAATATCATTCAAAAGAAGAAATATTGGCTCTTTTTATTCTTGTCGACAAAAGTTTTAGTATAACCGTAGACTTACGAAGCGCTTAATTTTTGACAAAATTTTCATCGCGAGGTACATAAAGAATAAAATTATTATGCCGGTAGAGAATATTCAAGGAAAAGGGTAAATATTGGCCCAAGATATTGATGAATACAACAAATATAGCAGCTTGACACTTAAACTCCTTCATGAAAGGCTATCATTTCTTAACATTTAGGGAAAGTTGTACCACAGTTTCTGACACGTTTTCTTCGGCGACCTATAACTTTTGAATGCCCCGATACATTTTCAATATCAAGACATCAAAATGTGCGCAATTGAATTCCCTTTCCAAAACGCTAAACAGTTTAAAAATCGGACGGTCAACAACAGAGATACGATTTTTTCAAAGTTTGCCTATAAGCCTTAACAGATTATCTCCCCTGAATTTCAATATGCAAATTTTGGCATACCTTCTTCAGGAAATTGTTACAAAAAGACTACTATATATACAACTAAGTATGTATTACTGTAGGGGGACCCTTGAATCAAAAACATATCGGCGCATGCGCACTTGAAAGGGTTAGGGTTAGAAAAAAAGATCCGGCTAACCCAAACCCTAACCCAGGTTAGGGTTAACCCTAACCCTCATATATTCATACGCCAGCCATATCACAACCATTAATTGTCAGCCTACACCCCAGGTGCCCCCCTCTATATGATACCTAACCCTAACCCTAACCCTAACCCTAACCCTAACCCTAACCCTAACCCTAACCCTAAACCCTAACCCTAACCCTAACCCTAACCCTAACCCTAACCCTAACCCTAACCCTAACCCTAACCCTAACCCTAACCCCTAACCCTAACCCTAACCCTAACCCTAACCCTAACCCTAACCCTAACCCTAACCCTAACCCTAACCCTAACCCTAAACCCTAACCCTAACCCTAACCCTAACCCTAACCCTAACCCTAACCCTAACCCTAACCCTAACCCTAATTAGGGGAATGGTAACTCTAAGTGTAAATTGGTAACCCCGATAATATTAGTGAGCTACCAAAAAAAATTGAAGGGGGTTAAAAGAGGGTTTGGGGGTGCTTAATAGGACCCTATAGTAGGTGCTGAAATTTTTTTTGGGACATCTCAACTCATTTCCGTTAAAAGTCAAATGGCACCTTTAGATTACCGCTAACCATTTTGCTTTCCGAATAAGGGTTAGATTTCTATAAAACGGAAGATTTGCTCCCTTAAAAATACCTACCAACCCCCGTCAAACCCTCCTCAAACCCTCCACCAAAAATGATTAAAGGGGGGTGGGTTTTTGCTCTTCGGAGATATTGTACCCGCCCGGGGTAGACCCAACTAGAGCGTCTAAAATTCATATGTATTTGAAAACGTTTAGAAATAATAATTTATTTTATTCTTTAAGATATCGTTTAGATGTTTTGGTTCTATTCTTGTCTACCCTAATGCAAACTTTTTCTGCGAAAAAAATTTTGGAATATGTTCAGACAATTTTTTTTAAATATAGTTTATCTTTTTTATGAAGGCAACAGTTACCGCAAATGTAAAAATATGGCATATTTCTTATTTTCCTAATAACTTTACCATTTTTCAGTTCCAGTTGATGCACTAGGGCTCAAAATGTTGCAAATAGACTAGTGAACAAGGAAAACAAAAGACCAAGTGTTCATCTGATGCAGTTTATGCTAGATTTTGCTTTAAACAAAGTTACCATTTACCGCTGCAACAGAAAATTATCAAAAATAAAATTAAAACACAATGAAAAGTTTATCACACTCAGAAATTTTTTTGACATTGGTTATATACTGTTGGTGTTTGTTCCGTAGTAAAAGGACATTGTAGCAACCCAAAACAGTTTTTGGATTGAGATTAAATCACCGATTAGTTTAAAGGTAGCTATTTTAGTGAGGTGCCCCCCTTCTACTTTTTTCCACTTTTTCTTAACTAAAAAAAGAGTCAAAATCAATCAAGTGATTGGGTTGATCGGGTGAATTTTGAAAGCCATTGTTCCTCTTTCTGTTAGCTTTTGATGGATTCCTGTGGAAGATAATTCAAATAACTTCATTTTAGTTGTCATACCATGAAAGTGCATCAAATATTATTTGAAAAACAAGCAAACCGCAAACAGGTCCATTGGTTGATTTTTTTGGGTCAAAGCGGTAATTGGTAACCTTCATATGAATGAACTAATTCATCTATTTTATGCCGAAAATAGCTCTTTTGTAAGGGTTTTTTGTTGAATTTATGTCCGAATTTGTAAATTTAGTTACCAAATACCGCAATTTTGTTACCAAAGACCGCAATTTTGTTACCAAATACCGCAGTGGAGTTACCAAATACCGCAACTAAGTTACCGAATACCGCAACTAAGTTACCAATTACCGCAACTAAGTTACCGAATACCGCAATGTTATGCGGTGTTTGGTTACAAAGTTACCAAACACCGTTAAGAAATGTTGAATTTAAGTCAAACTTTTTAAATTTGGTTACCAAATACCGCAATCTTGTTACCAAATACCGCAGTGGAGTTACCAAATACCGCAACTAAGTAACCGTATACCGCAACTAAGTTACCGATTACTGCAAACAAAGTTATTGAATACCGCTATCTTATGCGGTGTTTGGTTACAAAGTTACCAAACACCGTAATAAAAGTTACCAAATACCGCAAGAAAGTATCCATTTACCGTTCTTATGTTTGCGGTAATTGGTTACAAAATCAACCAATTTTTTGTTATTTTACCTTTTTTTTTAGTTTTTTTTTGGCTATTTTATGTCGTTTGCACAAATTCAAGTGAAATCCACCTTCTTTATCGTGTCTACGGTCCGTTTTGATATTTTCAATTGTGATGTCGAGAAAGCTGAAAATATTTATACAAGTGTATATGTACATGTGTGTTAATATAGGTATATATGTATGTGTATATATGTGTGAATTTGCATATGTGTACTGTATGTGTACATTTGTATATGTGTACTGTACATGTGTATGTGTTAATGTGCATGTGTACATGTGCATGTGTACATTTATATATGTACTTGTGTATGCGTATATATGCAGATGTGTTATGTGTATAAATATGTGTATGTGTATAAACATGTGTATGTGTACATGTGTGCAAATATGTGCATAAATTTATGTGTACATGTGTATGTGTATGTGTATATGTGTACTGTATGTGTACATTTGTATATGTGTACTATACATGTGCATGTGTTAATATGCATTTGTACATGTGTACATGTGTATGTCTAAATGTGTATGTGTACATGTGTAAATGTAAGTGTGCATCTGTATGTGTAAAAAAAAAAAAAAAAACAAAAAAAAAACATATAAAATGATGTGTATTGTATACTTTCGCATGCTGCTATCACTTAACCTACAGCTACGTGATTTATAATTTGTTAAAATAAGATATTGATCTTGAGATACGCGAAGAATCCTTTTGGTAGTCATGTTATGATACAAATAGAAAACTTCAGTCAAAATTCTATGTTCCGAAATTATTATGGAATTAAAAGTAAACTTGACAAAAAGTTCTACATTGATTTAAAATGAACTTTTGATTTATGAATTTTCTGTAAAAGTACAATAAAGTTTTTAAGTACAACTTACTTCAACTGATATTTACCCATCACAATGCTTTACCAATTTGTTATTAATTAATATGACTTAATCAATATTGAGTGGGTGTGACTCAATACAACAGACAAGTGATATATACACCTAACCTGAGGGTTTGGATGGTGTTTACAGAATAGATAATAATCCTTAAGGGCAAAAAGTCCAGAATAAAGGGCTAAAAAATTAAAGAATAAAAAAGGACGAATAGTAAAAGAGAATATTGGGGTGTTAAAATACAAACAATAGAGAATAAAAGGCAAAATAGATAAAGAATAGAGGATATGGAATAAAAAAAACAATAAAGAACTGAAGGACCCCCAGCAAGACTTTTACATTTTAAAATTAATACTTATATTGTGTAGACCTCATGTTTGATATTATAGAAACTACACTCGTTAGGCATTAGCATGTCAATTTAATGTGTGCATGGTGTAAATAAATCTGCAAAAGAAGTAACAATAATTACTGAAAGGTTTCAAACTAAATTTTATACACATCAGTTTGTAAACAAACATAATTAAGATTGATGTGAATTGTTTTAAAACATGCTTGTCAAAATTTGTAAAGATCTACACAAAGAAACATAGACTTCAGATACAAATTTGTATGTTGAATCAATATAATAACTAAACATTTTATATAATTTAATGACTATAAACATAATAAAAATGAACAAATTAATAAAGTAAAAAAAAAAAAACACTTAAAGGGATGATTTAAAATGATGACTATCAGATTTAAAACCATAAATGAAAAGTCGTTTATCAATTATGGCCATGATAACAAATAATTGTTCTCACATACAATGTATCACAACATCTCATGTGCCTGCCTACGCAATTTAATTAAATGCAGGAGAGCCATACGCATTAGTATGATTGCATGCACAGTGACATGTACGCATATATTTTTTTGTTTTGTTTTTTGTTTTTGTTTTTGGTTTTGTTATATATTATACATTGGAATAAACACCTAAAAAAGAAATTATTTTCGAATCAGGGCAATCTGAAGATTCATGCTTAAATATACCTAATAGATCTTTAGAAAAAGTTTAGGTGTTTGCCTCGAACATAAAATTTGAATCATATGACATGCATACGAGACAAATTAAGGGGGGAGGAAGAAATTAAGGGGAAACCTGGCGGGCATGGTGTTCGGACTTTTTAACAAATTCTACTCCTTGCGTTGCATTGTTGCTGACCATTAAGAGCCCCTATTTAAAAAAAAGTAGACCCGCATCTGTGCATGGCAGGTCAGTCTGCAAAATGTCGACATAAAGTAACTTAATCAATGGTCAATGAAGATATGATTGTTCATAAGTGAGTAAAATAGTGTTAACTTGCATATATCATTCAAAGGAAGTTTGTTTATACTGTATACAGACTGCCCTCGTCATGTTGGCAGCGAAACGTGTAACGATTAACCTCATTTTTAAGTAAAAAACGTGGCTTTCTCTACATTCATACTCAATCGTAAATGAAATGAATTTCGACGATCCTCGGCAGTAGAAGGCTATCATAAATTAAAACAAACTTACCTCAAAATATAAGCAACACACTTCTATATTAACGTGTTTTTGTTGGATTGATGACACTGACTTCTATCATAACAAGGTGCCCGATCAGCTGTTGGTGACATGCTCAAAATTGACTTCTACGAAACGTTCTAGCCAATCACGTGTCGAACAGTTTAGAAAACCAAGGGAAATTCAAATCGGATAGTCCTTTATAAAAGTGCAAAATCAAAAGCTGAAACACATCTATCGAATGGAAAACAACTCTCATATTCCTGACTTGGTACATGCATTTCCTTATGCAGAAAATGTAAAATAAACTTTACCTCCAGATGTGCAAATAAATTCGTCTTCTGCAAACATACAGTCGGCTATCTCATCACAAATCTTTGCTACAGGTACACATGTACCATCTAAAATGCAAGTAAGTTGTCCTGGAGGACAAAGACCTGAAGAAATATAAAATCATTGTTTTCATTGTCAACACATCAAACATGTTCTTGTTTTAAATTAATCAATGAATGGATTAGATTTATACAAATGATGTATATATTCTATTTTCTATATTCAAAGATTTGTGTAAGGTCCATGCTAGCTGCATGAGGAATTTCAGCTCTTATGGTTCTCATGAACTTATGAACTTTTTAAAACACTTGCTGACGATCGAGCTAAAGAATTTTCCTATGTTTTAACGTTTGAAATTGCGACCAAAGTTCAGATCTCAGTTATTTCTCAAAACATCATTGTTTATCGCCCGTTCATAGGTTGACAATGTATTAAGTTTGTTTCATTAAATATTTTTCTATGATATTACGTACCTATTTTTATGTTTGATACTATTATCTAATTGTTTCCTTTTGTATATGTCTCCGCCTATTTCGTTCAGCCATTTTGTATTTAGCCGTAATGTCATGAAATTGCAAAGAACAGATTACTGTATTTTCCCCGATCTCCTATATTGAATGTTTAGAACAAAAACAAATTGAAAACTACATGTTGGTTGGTTCACGTTTAATTAAGCAGAACCCTAACCCTAACCCTAACCTTTCACACAAGAGAATAAAATTACACGTACACAAATCAAAACGTGTTTTCCTATTAAAGTAATCTGCTTATATTTTTGTTTTGTTTGATTTTGATTTACAATGTATCTTCAGTAACGTTCAAGGTAACAATATTTTTTGAACATTATTCGAACGTTAAGAGGTTGTAAAACCAAATGGCCTAAACTATTGCTAACCACGGACGAAAAAATAAGAAATAAAAAAAAACTGCATTCCTTGATTTAAAATTATTTCGTCAATGGTTTTACTCTTAATTCCATAAAAAATACAATACAACAATTGAAGGTCTTTCCACCAGTAAGGATCTATTTTGATATGAAAATATTAAAATTTGGTTTTAAATGTCAAATCCAGCGTCAAATGACAGCTTAGTGTAAATATATGGTTTTTATGCAAAAAATATAAATATGGGAGATAATTTATTACTTCCGGTTTGAAAGATGTTACTTCCGGTATTGTTTGATAGTTTACTTGACACTGATTCCAAAAATATATGGTTCTATATACTTTTACATTAATTTAGTACAAAAAAATAGCTACTTCCGGTTTACAAAAAGTCACTTCCTGTTGGTTTTGTCAAGGTCAAATGGCTTGCAACATCATGCAAAAGTCCCATGGCTTTATCATGTAAACATATGAGGTAAAAGCAAAGGTCAAAATCTAGAACGTTAAATTTACCTATGACCTTGAGCTCAATTTCAAGGTCATAAACCGAGGACCTCAAATCAAAAGACCCTAGGTCTTAATTATAAAGGATAAATGATTTTTATCACCATACGTGTAATTTTAAATATATTAGGGGAGAAAACTCCTATTAAATGTCTCCGTACCCTTTCAACTCAAATTTACGTGTTACGACATGTCGCAACTAACAATTCTGTAAAAAAAAAGTTGATGATATCTTACAAATTTCTGAAAATAAGTGATAACAAGGCAAAATCAAAATTTTGAACATGACCTTGACCTTTGACCTTGACCTTATTTTCTTTTTTATGGTCCAAGGACCTCAAATCAAAAGACCCTAGGTCTCTATCACTTATGGTTTACCAGTTATAAATGCATATCACTTATATCAAATGCATAAGGGGGAATAACTCTAATATGAAGTTTTTATGATAATTTCGGTCAATATTAATCAATTCATCCTGAGGATATAACAAGCAATTTGGTAAAATAAATTTGTCGGTTTCTTATACGGTTGCGACGTATAAGAAAAAAACAAGAAAAACAGTGTTCGGGGAGGTAACTTTTACATGGAAAATTTTTGGTAACGCGGTGTCAGTTTCAAACGCGTATTAACTGTTCGATATCATATACCAAATAACTAAGCGACATCTTGCGAAATAAGAAAACAGCGAAGGAAAAGTGTAGGCGGAAGAAAAAAAATTAATAAATAATAATAATAATCAGAAGAAAAACTAATAGGTCTGTCAAAGTGGAAAGACCTAATTAAATACAAATTGTTCCGAGTGAACAATTGAAGGTCTTTCCGTATCAATTTTTTAAATAACTGATAAGAAGCTACTTTCGGTTATGTGATATTATATGCTTCTTCCGGTTAATTAAATGGCATTTCTAGTCTTATATGATAGCTTCTTTTACAGTAATTCCAAAAATATATGATTTCTACAATAAGGGAGAAAATTTTCCATCTTTCGGTTTAGAAAATCACTTCCTGTCTCATATGATTTTTACACTGATTCCCGAAATATATGGTTTCTATATAATTTTGCCTGTAATAAAGGAGATAATTATCCACTTTCGGTTTATCGAAGGTCACTTCGGTCTCAAATGATAACTTTATGTATATTTATAGATTATCGTTGGTCATCTCCACGAAATTGATTTTCTCGCTTGAGCCGGTACGGCGAAAGTGAGAAAAGCAATCGAGTTGAGATGACCAATGATAATCTGTTATCGCTTTTTTACCTATGACGACGTTGTTAATTTTGATGAAAACGGCATGTGCGCCGTTAGTTTCTAGCGATAATTTTTCATATCACTCTACTGTGCTGAGAAAGGAAATTATCAGTCAGTAAGATCAAAGGAAAATTTCGTAAAATAGCGATATATCTATATATATATATATATATATATATATATATATATATATATATCCACTTTTTGTTTGGTATTACATTAATAATAAAGATCCATTTTGTTACATCTTGTGATCCGTTTATTTGGCAATCGCCAACGGCAGTCAGCAGGGTTAATGAACATCCATTGTTCGACCTGTTAGTCAAATGCGTTTTGTTTAAATATACTTTTTTCACTTTT
This sequence comes from Mytilus californianus, assembly GCF_021869535.1. Classification (NCBI taxonomy): domain Eukaryota; kingdom Metazoa; phylum Mollusca; class Bivalvia; order Mytilida; family Mytilidae; genus Mytilus; species Mytilus californianus. Next base: position 120,284,674 of record NW_026262712.1, on the reverse strand, counting down.
TTGGTCTTTTTGGAAAATGTTGTTTGTGCTGTATTTAGACACCCCTACCAAGAAATTTGTTTTCCATGCACACGTATAAAAATTGCGGTTTTTATCCAACGCAATCATAGGTTTGAACGTTGTTTTCAATTTAGACTTATTTATATTTTTTCGTTTGGGCTTGTATTATATTTGCTTTCGGGTTTATATGATCCGTTCATCCTATTTCGACTCTTCAAAATTCAAAAGTCTATCCTAAATTGTGGTAAATTATATGGCCTTCCAAATACCGTTTCGATTCCTAACATCACTGAAGAGACATTAATTGTCGAAATCCGGATATGGTGTACAAATTTTTGCACCTCATGTTTGCGGTAAACCATCTTTTCCGCAAGTTTATTGTTTTCTGTTTGGTATTAAATTAATAATACAGATCCATTTTGTTACATCTAGTGATTCGTTTATTTCTTAAACGCCAACGGCAGTCAGCAGGGTTTAAGAACATCCGTTGTTCGACCTGTTTGTCAAATGCGTTTTGTTTAAATATACTTTTTTTTCACTTTTTTGGTCTTTTGGAAAATGTCATTTGTGGTGTATTTAGACCCCTTCTTTTATATGATATTTAAGTACTTTTATGCCTCATGCTGGACTGTTTGAGTTAAATTATATTTTTATTTTTTTTATTTTTTTTTTTTTTTTTTAACTGGTCTGATAAATGCTGGAGTGTTAGAGTTAAATTAAAGTTAAAATTTTTATTTATTTATTTATAAAGTCTGAGTGCGCATGCGCGACATGCCTTGGATACAAGGGTTCCCCCCATTAGCATATGTGTACTGAGTGCTTTATATAGTAGGCTTTATGTAATAATTTCCTCAAACAAGGTGTGACACAAAATTTGAATTCAGGGAAGATAATCCAATTAGGAATATAGGCAAAGTTTGAAAAATCGTAGCTCCGTTGTTTGCGGTCCGATGTATAAACTGTTTAGTGATTTGGAAAGGACATTTAACTGCGGAAATTGTGCTGACTTGATAGTGAAAATAAAATGTGTATAGCCGTTAAGGAAGACTTGGGTATTTGTTTACATATCAGACGTAGTAAGGAATACGGGAGGCTATATGGCAAACATCTCTAATACGATGGTAATTTTTAGTATGAGGTTAAATTAAAGTTAAGTTAATTTATGGATTTAAATTTCTTTTCGAAAATATTGATTAATAGTGCATTGATGTTACAGTAAAAAACGTTTTTGCAAAAAACGAATAAGACTTTAAACAACAATAAGTTATAGTCGAAATTTCTTTTCAAAATCTTTAAAAGATACTATCTTCTTAACAATTTTAAAAATGTAAAAACAACTCCAATTAGGCCTTGACATGCTTTGCATTGTTTCCAATGCTACTGATAAAACAATTTTTGGGTAACAAGGTAAATAGCAAAACGTCAATTTCTTAAGCTTCCAATTTAGACTATTAATATGTCTGCTCTAAAATGTACAATTTAGGAAATTTGCATTACCATCGTATTAGAGAACACAGCTTATAGAGCGGAGATTGGCGACGAAACATAACCATGATAATATGAATATATACTTGACCACTTCTGAATGATTATTTGAGTTTTTTAGTGTTAAGTATCATTATCAACACTCTTGACTTTATTATGTTTATTATGACATTCATTTTGTGTTGGCGGAGAAAACTGGAGTGCATGGAGCAAACCACCGACATTTGGTTAGAAAACCGACAATCCCCGTCCATTAGGATCGGAGTCGAAAACAGAATTGTCTCTTCATAATCAGCACGTGACAAAACTCGGAAACGATTTTATCTTGTTTCAGGATTTCCTATATTTTTGAACAACAAAACCATTTGGCTGACTTTGTAAAACCTAGTCTGGTTTAGTCCCTACCTAAATGCTATAAAAATTCGTAATTTATTTTGCCTTTTTAAATGTTTTCATTCGAGCGTCACTAATGAGTCTTCTGTAGACGAAACGCGCGTCTGGCGTACGAATTTACATCCTGCTATTTATGATGAGTTAATAATGAATTAAAACTTGGTGTAGATAACAAGGTAACTGACTTCTCGCAGCATCGTACACATTATGATTCTTGAAGTGAAGGTGGATTGCTATAAGAGAAACTAAATATTATAGACGTTAAATTAATCCGATATCATTAGATTTTGCCAAGACTAGAAAAAAAAGTGTAGTAGCTAGTTATTTTCAAACCCAATATTGAGCAATACAAATTTTGATTTTAAATCTAAATTTGCAATTTAACGGATGCCATCACGAGTTTTTTGCAGTTATGTCCTAATTGTCGAAACTGCAATCCCGTCCCGCTTTCCCCGAATGTGACCTACCAATAAGACTAATTACCGGGTTTGCCATAACATTAGCAACAGGACGGATGCCACATGTGGAGCGGGATATACTTCCCCTTCTGGAGCACCTGCGATCACCCCCATATTTTGGTGGGGTTCGTGTTGCTCAGTTTTTTGTTTTGTATGCTGTAATGTTTTTGGCTGTTGGTCTTTTTTTTTAGCCAAAGAGTTGTCAGTTTATTTTTGACTTCCCAGTTTGAATGTAACTTTAAAATCTGTCGCTTCTTTTTAAAATACACGAATACAATTATGGATATAGTAATTTTTTAGAAAACGCAATGTTGGAAAATAAATATGATGTTGATAATAGAAATGCAAAACAGATCACAATTGGAGTTGTATGTTCAATATTAATCGTCGGGTACCGGAAAAGGCAGTCCACCACGCCATTATTTTACTTTTTATATTCTATGGAGAAAAGCATTTGACAAGGACAGATTCCAATTTGAAAATCAGAACCCCACGATGCCAAGTCTTAACAAAACTTCATATCAAAACATCAGCTGATTATAGAAAAACCTTGTTGAAATTGTTGCATTTCTACGCTAAATACAAGTAATAGTCAGCATTAAATTTTTTGGGGGGAATATCTTCTTAATAGAAAACAGTAGTAGTATTTCCTACATGTTTTCCCTTTTTATCTTATTTTAGATACTGTGTAAAGGGTTTGTTAAATTGTGTTGAACAGATGAATACCGAATAAGATTATCAACTGCATGTTAGGGGGTCAGTTCAACAAGCTCTGCCTTCATGGTGTCCACAAAAATGTCCAGCAATTTAATTTTAGTTATAAATGTATGTGGTTTTGATCTCAATGTTGCTCGTGACAGGATTATTTTTTCCCACCAATATCAAGAATTACGCAGTATGAAAACTAATGAATATTTTGATGAAGTTGAATTTATGTGTTTTGTAAAAGGTAAGATTGGTTTGAGAATATTTAAATCCTTAAAATATGGACAATAGAACGAAAAATAGAACAAAGGTCGTCAAAATAGAGTTTGTTGATCTATTAGTATTTCAGTGTTCAAATATCGTAATTGAAATGCTAATTTGAATTATACATGTTATACGAATGGTGCCCTTGTTTTGTTCTGATTTTAAAAGCCAGTGATCTTTGAATTTTATTAACTCTACCTGTCTCATTTTATTTGTATTGCAACACCATACTACGCTTGTTGACTATAAGTATCGTAGTTAAAATTCCGGACTTTTTGATCGACAATATATTTGTTGAGTTTGGAGGATTTATATTTCAACAGACAGTCGGTATTCCAATTGGAACTAATTGTGCACCCCTACTGGCCGATTTGTTTTTGTACCCGTATGAAGCAGAATTCATTCAGAACCTTCTAAAAGACAAAAAGAAAAAGCACCTTGCGAAATTCTTTAATTTTACTTTCCGATATATTGATAATGTTCTATCATTGAATAACCCATATTTCAGCCAATAATTACATCTCATATATCCCAGTGAACTTGAAATTAAGAATACTACTGATACTAGAAGGACTGCTTCATACCTTGATCTTTTCCTCAATATTGACACAGATGGACGACTTCACACGAAAATCTATGATAAACGGGACGATTTCAACTTCCCAATTATCAATTTCCCATTTCTCAGCAGTAACATACCCTCTGCCCCTTCGTATGGTGTTTATATATCTCAATTGATACGTTATTCTCGTGCTTGTTCACACTATACGGACTTCATATACAGGAGTGTGCTCCTTACACAGAAACTGCTCCAACAAAGTTATGAGGAGGACAGATTAAAAATGACACTCCGTAAATTTTACGGACACCATGACGAATTGGTTAGTCCATACGATGTATCTTTGTCCAAACTAACTAAGGACATTTTTACCACGTGTTAGATTATGGTTTGTCATTACGTCGTCTGATCTTTTAATTACCGAACGTGACTTATTCCCGATTGTGACTGTTTTGCTGAGTGTGAAACCGCATTGCTATAAGACGTGTCACGGTACCTTTCAATCCCAAATTCATGTATTTAATTTTGATGTTATATTTGTTATTCTCGTCCGATTATGTCAAATGTCTTAACGTCTTTTCTGTTATATTTGTGTGTTATGGTAAAGATAATTAATCACCCCCTTCATTTATTAGATTTTAATTTGGTTCAACGAAATTTATACGATATATTTGGTTTACAGTTTGATTCAGAAGAAACACCGACATAGCTAGATAATACAATAAATTATCTAATTACTACCACAATTTGATATTAATAAGTATTGTAATTTTCATTGTTATTAATAAATGTAATGTCAGTATTACAAATCTAATCTTGAATCAATCCTAATCCTATCTTATTTTTGGGAAAAAAAATTTACAAATTCAAATGTGACTTCACTTTGTGTGTTTTTTTAGAATTTCAAATGTGACGTCACTTTGTGCATTGATGCTTTGGCTAACTCGGCTGTGTATTTTTATATGTTGGATTAAGTTGTTTTATGTAATGTATCCGTTTTTATTCTGTAGTTCGTCCCCACTTCGGTTTTATCATGTATATCTATTATATAGTCATTTTATAAAATTTTCTGTTTGCAAAATTATAAATTATTCTAAATAATAAGGATGTTCTTGTCCCAGGCAGAAAACCCTGGCCGTGTTAGGCGCAACATTTTGGAAGTTTTGGTCCTCGGTGCTCTTCGGCTTTGTACTTGTTTTGGCTATCAAGCTTTTTTCATCTGAGCGTCACTGGATGGTCTTGTGTGGACGAGATACTCGTCTGGCGTATTGAATTTTAAGCCTTTGTTAGCTATTATTCGTGTGTTTCTTTGTCCTATATGTTCTCCCATTTATTTGTATTGTGGTCCTGTCATGTGATGTTGTCGTTTTGGTGTTGTTTGACGTTGCCATTAAAGCGGGAGGTTTGGCATGCCACAAAACCAGGTTCAACCCACCATTTTTTTCTTAAAATGTCCTGTACCAAGTCAGGAAAATGGCCATTGTTATATTATAGTTCGTTTCTGTGTGTGTTACATTTTAATGTTGTGTTTTTGTTGTGTCGTTGTTCTCCTCTTATATTTGATGCGTTTCCCTCAGTTTTAGTTTGTAACCCGAATTTGTTTTTATCTCTATCGATTAATGAGTTTCGAACAGCGGTATACTACTGTTGCCTTTATTTCTTTAATTAAAGAATTATATTAACAGATCATTTATTGTAAAAATTGTAAGAATGAAAACTTGTTGGTATTGCTATCCGTTTCTTCGAGCCCGTTATCATTTTCAACACGCCAGACATTTGATTAAGACAGCAATTAGATAGAATAGTAGAAAATTAATGGTCAAATGTTGTTATTTAGTTAAGAATATATAAATCATGTTTAAAGAATTGCATGAACTCATAGCGTAGCGAGACCAGTGTCGTTGGTAGGGGAATGGTCTCCTGCAAAGCATGCAGCACCCGCCATACGAATCCATATTTGAAAAAAGGTAATGTTATGTAAAAGGTTGCAGTTGCACAAAAGGTCGAATAAAAAAAGTCGAACAATTTAGGAAAGATATGTTACCATTATACACTTTCTTTCATATGTCAATGGAAAGACAAGCGAGATCCGAAGAAACATGACTCAATACAACTTGTCCATTTATTTTCCCACCTCCACTGCAATGTATCTTTGCACTCATCTTCTAATGTTATATGTGCTAAAAGGACCTCAAATAGGAATAAGAATGTTTCTTTACCAGAGATTATTGAATACAATTACTGTAAGGGGTTAATTATTTGGACATTTTACGTAATGTTTACGTATATAACTCATACTAAAATGCGCAGAAAATACATGTAACGAACTCTCAACAAAATACACACAAAACTAACGAACTCTCAACAAAATACACACAATAATAACGAACTCTCAACAAAAGACACACACATAAAAAGCTATAACTAAATTTGAATTTTGTACTAACCTTTGAACAGACTTATTCAGAAAGGAAATAGTTACGATACTGTTGTCAGGTCATAAAAGATTGCATTCTTTGGAATTAACATTGATTCACTCAAAGTTGGTTCAACTGTACCTACAAAACCCACGAATTATAATGAATAGACTCATTATTGATGCAAGGCTCACAGTTTTTTTACACAAACACAATGTTTCGCAAGGGTTTGCATTTACAACTTAGGTAATCAATTTTAATTGATAGTAAATCATTATCAATCAGATTTTTTTTTCTGTTTTTTTTAAACCAAATAAATATTTTCTTAAGATTCATTCCCCGAGCGCACCTTTTGCTCCAAGGACACGAAGTGACTCGAGAGAAAAAAAAGTATATAACTAGTGTAAATTGAGGAAGTTGATACAAAGAACGATTCAGATAACAAAAACATTGATCAAAGAAAGGTGGGAAACAAAAGATTTTACATACATAATCAAAGTAAAGTAAAAATGGCAACTCAAAATGATAAACAAACTGAACACAAAGACAATGACAAAATGGCGTCCTACGCCGAGGTCGTGAGAACCGAGAGACAAAGTAAAAAGGTTGAAGATCCGATAGGACTATCATCAAATTTTCAAGCACAGAAGCCAGTATTTATTCTAGAAGAAAAATGGTTTTCTGGTAAATCCATAGAAAAGAAATACTGGAATTTTTCCAACATAGAAATGTACTATAACCTGTCTCAGGTAGTAAAAAAACATGCAATACGAGGGCTGCAACGAGTGAAATGTCTATGGCGAATATATTAAGATCGCGAAAGTGATAGAGAAACTCTCATATCCAAAGGCCTTTCTATTAGAGGTCAGAGTATGACAATCTATACTCGAAATCCCCGAATCTCCGAATATGAAAAAGAAGACAGTATAAGAGTCAGGGTTAAAGATATACCACTATCAGCAGACGACGGGGAAATACTCTATGTTTTTGAAAGATACAACATTAGAGTACTTTCCCACTACAGAGAACGGTTAAGGTATAAAGATCTCATCACAAATTGTCAAACAGGAGACCGTATAATTATTTGCTTGAAATTTGAAAATCCTCTTCCAAGGTTTCTGAAAATATGGAAGTACTCTGCCAATATAATACATTATGAGCAGCCAAGAAACAACCAGAAAATAATTTGTAGAAAGTGTCTTGAAGAAGGACACATAGCTAGTGAGTGTGAAAACAACTGGAAATGTAAAAGATGTGGAAAGTCTGGTCACAAACAAGACGCGTGTACTGAAAGTATGTTCTCAGATGATGAACAATACATAGACAATACAGAAAGTTCAGAATCTGAGGAAGAGAAAGAGGATGAAACATCTTAAACACAAACAGGAGATGAAGAAGGAAATGAAACTGATAGCCAATCAACAGAAACCAAAGAAAATCAAAATGATGAAGGAAATCAGAAGGCGACACAAATCCTAAGTGACACGGACAATATAAATCCATCTCAGTCAATTCTGGCCCAAAACATCCCAAAGGACAATGTCAGTGGAAATGAAGAAAAACGGAAAAAAAAGAAAGAAAAAAAACAGAATCAAACTCAAAGCAATATGTCAGACTATGTAGTTAAAAAATCAAATATTGCTAGTGAAAAAGAACCAAAAACACCAAAGTCAACAAATGTCAAATGTCTTTTGAATGTATTTGAAAAGTCACCAGTAACACCACCAGACGAATTACACCAGAGAAAGAATCGTTCAAAAAAGCAGAAAAAGTAACTCCAAAAATAGTATTATGACACAATAACAAATTAAATATACAATGTATGTTTTAAATTGTAAATATCACATTGTATTGACAATGTTCTTATGTTTAAACAAAAAATGTACAAAAATATTTAGTCGGCATGTGGTTTTATGAAATCAATGCGACAAAAAGATGTCACATTATATGTATTGAATGCAAAAATAAGTTAGTAAACAAAAAAAAAAGTTGCAAACATTTAAATTTAAATCCTGCTAAATTGAATGCAAATATGAAAAATATTGTTACAAGATACAAACTGGTGATGGGATTTAAACTGGAAATAAACCAGAATCTTTGCAAAACCCTTATGACAATAAACAAACTTGAATCAACTGACATAGAAAACACATGGTATTGTTTATATTTACACATGTCACATGATAGCAAAATCACGTGGTATTGTTTATATTTACGTACATCACATGACAGTGTCAAAACACACATGCGATATCATAAATTCCAACAAACTAGGTCATTTAAATCAAAGACCGAGTTAACAATTAATGAAAGGTACTGTACCGGAATAAATAAAATAAACGGAAAGAACAAACAAATAATGAAGGGTAATCAAAAAGTAAATAAACTAACCTTTTCACACAAATGGCTCCTAAACCACTTCACATATGTTCTGTAAACACTCAAGGTTTATTGCAATCTGAAAAAAGAAAAAGATTATTTGAGTGGTGCAAACACCAAAAATGTCAAATTTTAATGATGCAAGAAACGCATTTCACCAAAAGTATAAATGACAATTTAAATAATGACTTTCCAGGAGAAATTTTTCATAGTTGGGGTAGTAGCGCATCAAGGGGTGTAGCTATTTGGTTTTTAAAACGAACAAAATATAATATTATAAATGAATTTAAAGATCAGGAGGGACGTTATCTATTAATTAATGTTGAACTAGGAGATAATGTCTATTCTCTTATAAACATATATGCACCAAATATTGCAAAAAAAAGAAACGTCTTCTTTAAAAAAGCAAAAGACTGGACTTAAGAGCATAGCTTAGGACAAATTATAATGGGAGGAGATTTTAATGCCATTCTAACAATTAATGATACAAAAAATAAAAGAACAAAAACCAAATTTAACAAACCAGTTCACGGGCTTAAAACGCTCATAAAATATTTCAAATTTATAGATATATGGAGAGAGAAAAACCCCACACAAATTCAATATACTTGGCGTAGAAAATCAGGTTTAGAAGCAACTAGAATTGATTTCTTCCTTGTAAGTAAAGAATGTAAATCACAAATAGTCAAAGCAGATATAAGGCCTATTATATTAAAATCAACAGACCATAATGGTATTTCATTAAAAATCAGAACTCAAAAAGTAAACAAAGGGAAAGGATACTGGAAATTAAACTCATCAATAATGAATGATAGAGATTATTGTTGTAATATAGAAAAACTAATAAAATATTACGAAAAACAGGAAAAAACTGCAGAAAATTTAGGTGTATTGTGGGATAACTTTAAAGCTGAAGTTCGGGACAACAGTTTAGATTTTTGTAAAAGAAAAGCAAAACAAAAAAGAGATAAAATTCAAACTTATGAAGAAGACCTTAATAAGCTAAATATTAAATTAGATCAAAGTGAAAGTAATAATAATTCTGAATTACTTTCACAGATAAATAATATAACCGACTATTTAGATCAATTATACCTTGAAAAAACAAAAGGAGTTCAAATAAGGTCAAGAGCAAAATGGATAGAAGAAGGTGAAAAAAATACTGCTTTTTTCTTGAACTTAGAAAAATCAAGACAAGTTAATAAAACTATAATAGAATTGTATGACAATAAAGGCAATATTACAACATACCAAACTGATATTTTAAAAGAGGAAGTAAAATATAATGAAAAACTGTATAAATCATCAAATCCAGATAAATTACAGACTAAAAAGTATATTCAAAACACTAAAATAGAAAAAAAACTCTCAGATAAAGATAGTAATAGTTTAGAAGGGCTAGTAACACCAGAAGAAATTACAGAAGCAGTGTTTAAAATGAAACTTAATAAAGCTCCAGGTTTAGATGGACTTAATGTAGAATTCTATAGAAAATTTTGACCCCAAATTCAAAAGTTAATATCCAAAGTATATAATGAGTCCTATAACAAGAAAAGTTTGACAAATTCGCAAAAAAGGGGGCAATTTTACTGATCTTTAAAAAGAATGATCCAAATCTTGGACATCATAATATAAAACTTAACTCGATTATCAAAAGAAGTGACTGTGTATATATACATCCCAACATGAGTGAAAATAAAACTGCTAGAACTTCTTATTGATGCCGTTTGGATAATGTACATTTAGTTCCTTTATCCAAAAGCTTTCCCGAACCTGTCGCTTGGCATAACTCCAGTGAATGTTCTTTTCAATCACTAGGATTTTCATGCGGTTAAAATCATCAAGTTTATGACCAGACTGTCTGAAATGCTGACTAACTGCGAGAAGTGGCTTCTTAGAGATATCATTCCTATGGCCATTATCACAATTCTCATATGAGGCGTTGATTTTCATTGATAGGAGGGTAAATTCACTTCGTACAAAATGGTTGAGTGTAGAAGAAGTTAATGCCAAACATTAATTTGGCTTCTTTTCTAAATATTAGCCCAGCAAATTTAATGTATATTTGATACAAATGTAGAAGAACCTATGCAAATGCCCTTCAATATGTATTTACGTGTGTCTGCCTAAAATCAGGAGGATATCTTGATTTAGCAAACAATGGTTTGATTGAAATCACTAATGCTAGAATTAGTGTTACATTTTTATTAAAATACTGTAAAATTCTGTGTTAATGGCATAGGAAGATGCATAAAATACAAACATATAAATATAGCTAGGATACCAAACGTCTAAGGTGTATTATGTTTCAATTTCGTAGACATGTGCGCTGAATATGTCTTAAACAAAGAGCATTACAAGATCCCATTCCCCAATAAAACGCTTGAATGCTTATAATTGCATGTTTCAAATTACATCTATACTACAATAATGAATATAATGGTCTATACATTTTTGTTTTGCTTGGTTAATTTAAAGGAAGCCATTTCCAAAGACTAAATTCATAATTGTATCATCTACTTTAAGAAATGGAAATTACTTGCGAATTTAAAAAAATCACAAAAGATTGCTCGACATCACAGGGATTGCTGCGGTTTTGGGAAAACCTTATCAATTTGTCAACTAATGCATTCATTTACGTAAATAAGCGAATAAATTCACTTGAAACAAGATATCCAACTGTCTCATGCACACGTTTTGCTTTAATTTGTCATATAAATATTTCTCTCATACCTTTTTTTTTATTCACTTCAGAAAAAGAAGAAAGAACAGAAAAATAGAAAATCAGAAAGACAAATTAACAATTTAGATTTTTAATTTATGTTTTTTATTTGTTTTAAAATGTTTTAAGTGTTTGTGTGTGTCATGTTTGTCCGTGTACATTTGTTTGATTCATTACTGAAACATTTGGGTAAAAAGTAAAATCACAAAAATACTGAACTCCGAGGAAAATTCAAAAAGGAAAGTCCCCAATCAAATGGCAACATCAAAAGTTCAAACACATCAAACGAATGGTTAACAACTGTCATATTCCTGACTTGGTACAGGCATTTTCTTATGTAGAAAATGGTGGATTGAACCTGGTTTTATAACTAGCTAAACCTCTCACTTGTATGACAGTCGCATCAAATTCCATTATATTGACAACGATGCGTGAACAAAACAAACAGACACAATAGGTAAAAATGTCAAAAATAGGGGTACAGCAGTCAATATTGTGTTATCATCTTAATCACTATAAAAACAAACAAATGTAACTATCGGTTTTTTTCACATGGTCTTTAAAAGTTTCAATATACATTGACCTTGTTACATTTGAAGACATTCAGAAAATAAATATTTAAAGGCAATGGGCAATAGACAATTCTTTATGTTATTTATTTGTTAAAAAATGTTTAATATGTTCTTTATGTCATTTATGTCTATGTATATTTATTTGATTTAGTGATATAAAGATTTGTGTCTTGCAACATCGTTTTATTTTTACATGGCCTTCCAAAGTTTCAAAATACATTGACGGATTGGCCATCAGTGCTTTTTTCGGCACGTCTTCAAAAGTTGTGTTGTCAGTATACCATGAAGTGTTTCCGTGTAGTTCTTTGTTTTTGGGCAAGGACATCATGGAAAGCTGTCTTAAGAGAGTGACAAAAGAATTAATGAGTATGGACACTCGTCAGGGAATTCCGTGAATTGATAAAGCTCAATTCCATGAGTTGGTTGGTGTAACGTATAGAGATCGTAGCTGGATTTCAACCAACGAAGTAGCCTTGTATGTGGAGAAATTCGGTAACCATGTTACAATTTCTGCGATTTTCCCATCAAGATGGAGATTTCATAACGGTCACCTTAACGGCAACTAGTGGAGAAAGCCAAAACAAGTAATATGACCCGGGAATGCTTGTATAAAGATTAGTTTTTGGTTCACATTATTAATCATTTGTATGTGTAATTTATATACTCTACTCATTTGTTTATCAGTATCGTTCAGATTATTTTCTATCAATTTGTGTTTTAATTAACTATACAGATATACCGATATATTTTTCTTACATTTTTCACGGCCTATCAAGTGATATGTACCTCATATGGAGGCAAATTATTTCCAAATACAAAAAATTCCGGAAAGGGACAGAATGGAATTAGAGACTTGACGGACTGATCATCGGGGCAGTAAATTTGTCTGCATTTTTCGGCACGTCTTCAAAAGTTGTGTTGTCAGTAGAGCCTGAAGTGTTACCGTATAAGTCTTTATCTTTGGCCGAGGTCATCATGAAAAGCTGTCTAAAGAGATTGACAAAAGAATTTATGGCTATGGACACTCGTCAGGGAGTTAGTGAATTCAGGAAGTTGATATTTAAATCTCATCGAGTTGGTTTGTGTAACGTATAGAGATCGTAACTGGATTTCGACCAACGAAGTTACCTGCTATGTGGAGAAAATGTATAGGATGCTTGTATTAAGAAACATTTTGGTTTACATTGTTAATCATTTGTATATATAATTTATATATTCTACTAATTTGTTTATCAGTATCGTTCAGATTATTATCTATCTAATCGTGTTTTAATTAACTTTACAGATATACATTTATACTTATAATTTTATGGGTTTTATTTTATCATACCATTTTCCAAGGCCTATCATGTGTAATTTATTACCAGAAAAACTTAATTTAAAAAAATGAGCAGCATCCAATAGAGATCATGACAATAGCAGATAGCATATTAGCACACAGGAAAGTTTAAAGATTAAGTCTTTTAACACGGTTGCGTATTCTTTATGACCTTCTTGGTTGTTGTTGATGCTTAGTTAGTTGCCCTCCAAGTTGAATGGGTTGCCCCCGAGGTTGATTTGGTTGCCCCGGACGTTGCATGGGTTGTCCCTGAGGTTGATTCAGATGCTCTTGAGGTTGATTCGGTTGCCCCGGAGGTTGAATGGGTTGCCGCTGAAGTTGATTAGGTTGCCCTGGAGGTTGAATGAGTTGCCCGTGAGGATGATCGAGGTGCCCCTAAGGCTGAACAGGTTGTTGCTGTTCTTGAGGTTGATTGGATTGCCCCTGAGGTTGTCATTTAGGTTGAATGACTTGGCCCTGATATTCTTCAGTATTTCATTGCAAATCTTCACAACCCGTCTATAGCATTTTAGAACATCAACTAATTGAGACAAAATCATAATGGCGATGATTTCCAATATTTTTCGATTTTAAAATCCCTTCTGAAGTTTGTGACGTATTTATTTCATATTTTATTCAATCCTATCGGTCACTTAAAATGCTAACAATTTATAGTTATCAATAAGTATACGAATCAATTTCTTCAAGTTCAATCTAACATCCGAGTTTCGCCATTGAGAGATTACTTACTTCGTCGCCAGTTGGCCATATCGAAACAAAAGCGGATAATAATACTACACCCATTCCTGCAAATGCAAGCCACAGAGAACGGAGCAAAACCAAAACAAATCCGCCAAATTATTCAATGTAACCAAATGACTCTTGAATAGGTCTATTTATATGATAATTTACTCCATATCTCAAATAAAGAATCCTGCTGCCAGAACATTAGTCTTTCAACTTCATACTACTTGGATATGAATTTTAAATTCCCAAAATCACTGGATTCAATTATTTATATAACGATGGTAAAATAAAACTCATCTATATAATAGATATTGTTTTCCTTTACTTAATGACATAAACTCCCATTCACAATACTGCATTATTACGTACATCATCTATTTTCAGAAATGAAGATAAGATGCAAATTTGATAATTCCAATATAGTGTGCGCAACGGCGGCATGTGCACAGGTGGCGCCCACATTACAGGGATTGATACGTTTTGGGGAGACGTGTATCAATTTATCACAATTCTCATATGAGGCGTTGATTTTAATTGATAGGAGAGTAAAATCACTTCGTACAAAATGGCCGAGTGTAAAAGAATTAATCATTAATTTGGCTGCTTTTCTCAATATAAGCCCAAATAATGTAATGTCTGTCTTACAAAAACTTGCAATTGTATATATATACAATTGTCTGCATAAAATCTGTAGGATATCTTAATTTAGCAAATATTGGTTTTTTTAAATCACTTATGCTGGAATTCGTGTTAAATTTCTATTATTTGACAGTCAAATTCTGTTTACAATGAATAGGAGAATACATCAAGTACGAACATATAAGTATAAATATAGGACAAAACGTCTATTTTGTAGGTATATTGTTTGCAGATGTCGTAGACATGTGCGCTCAATATGTCTTAAACAAAGAGCATTACAGGATGGAATTCCTTGAAAACCTTAAATTAATAATTGTATCATCTATATATAATGCATTCATTTTTGTAAATAAGCGAATAAACTCACTTGAAACAAGATCCCCAACTGTAAAAGTGATCAATGACATAATTGATTTAGCTTCATTTTTAAACCTAAGTGCAGCTATTATAAATTATGAAAATGCCATTAAATATATAAGTACAGTATATTCGAAATTGATCTGTAACTTGTCATGATAAAACTATATACCAATTTTCAAATCAATATCTTCAATCATGACAAACAAAAGTGCGGAAAACTGATTATTTGGTGAATTTTCTAAGTCCAAGGACCATTACTCTGCACAATATGGTCAGACTGGAACTAAATTCGAACTTCAAATGTAACTTGTTATGATAAAACTATATACCAATTATCAAATCAATATCTTCAAGCATGAAGAAAAAAAGTGTGGAAAACTGATTTGCCGGACTGACGGATGGACAGACAGACAGACAGACAGACGGAGTGCAAACCTAAAGTCCAATTCGACTTCGTAGGTAGGGGACTAATAAGCTACAATGTTCCGTATTTTAGGTTAATAATGGAACAGGTGCAGATGACAATCCTGCTCAAAGACAAATTAAACATCGAATTATGAAATATCAGGAAATCAATCCATTTTCATCAAGAGCTAGAATCAAACTTATAACTATTTTAGAGTTTAATGCGTGTTTTATCATTTTTAAGTTGTACGCAAAATTTTCATTATGATGCTTTTAAACAAGTACAACCATCACATATAATTTCGGCAAACCAAAAAGCAAATGATTCTAATAATGATCATCCATTGCATTGCAGATAGTTCAATAAATATAATGTAAAAAAGAATTCAATTTATCATCCTTTATCTAAGGTCTTGTTTCTGTGTTGAGGTGGAAATATTTTTGCTTTTGTTGTAAAACAAATTACTGTGACCATTTGAAAAAATGTAAACACTTTTCTGCTAACAATATTGATGATGACAATTATCCGCCAGTTCTTCAAGAATTAGAAGATATTTACAATTGAGAAAATGAGACACTTCCAAATTCTACTAATACAAGGATCATTTGCCACTCATTTAAGAAAATACCAGTTAGTCCTACTGAAGCACAAGAGTATTTACCTCCGGAATAATACAGAATGTTCAGAGACATGACGATACCTTAGTCTTCATACCAATCAATACAATATGCAAACATTGTTCTGGTAGATTAGATTCTGATGATCCCATTGAAAACAAATGGATAGCTTGTAGCAATGTTACAGTTGTTACTGAAGCTTTTCTTGGAAATGGAATATGTATTAACATTACTTTGTAATGTGCTTTAGTTTTAAGTATGTACAGTATATTGTCACTAAATTTTTTGTCACTGTAGAAATTGATATTTTATAACTTTTTTCAACATTTTTTCAGTAACAAGCAGGTACAGTTGATCAATAATTGAAAAGAAATTTCAAGTATCTGAATGATTATTTTTAATGACTGGTCTAAAAGAGTATTCTGATGGTAGCGCATCACTTTCAGATAAATAGAGACGTATAGTCCCGAGGAAATATTAAAACATCATTGTTCTAAATATAGCTGCTTACCACCACAATACATAATTAGTATAATTGGAATGACAAAACTTGCAACAGGTAAGCATGTGAAATAAGTTATTAAGTGAAAAAATGTAATTTTCCAACACCTGTGAAAGTTTTAATAACTTTTGATTTTTATTAAAACCATAATTTCTCCTTTATTGTCCTTTGCTTGCATCTTAAGTAACCTTCAAATGGTTTTGACTTTATATATGTTGTATTATATTATCGACCATATTTGGGTTGTGACTCTGTGACACTTTTTTGATGGTCAAGACCACTGCTAAACATGAGATCCTACCTAATTGGATATGACTGCCTTCGTTCTTAAATGCACAACTTTCTCCATGGCCCTCTGTATACCTTTTACTCTGTATTTGTGGATGACCTCTATCACTATGAGAATGAAAAGATTCTGGAATGCTTTTTCATACCACAAACCCGGACAATGAAAATAAGATAAAGGTCGGATGAACCCTGCCAGACAGACATGTACACCTTACAATTATTACATGTTATAAATACAGTTGACCTATTGCATATATTATCTAAGAAACAAACTTAACCGGGAAAACTTAACATTGACCGATGAACCATGAAAACAAGGTCAAGATCAGATGATAACTGTCAGACAGACATATACACCTGTCAATCATTCCATACACCAAATATAGTTGACCTATTGCTCATAGTTTAAGAAAAACAGACCAAAACACAAAAACTTAACTTTAACCACTGAACCATGAATATGAGGTCAAGGTCAAATGACAGCTGCCAGATAGTCAAGTACACCTTACATTCATTTCATACACCAAATAAAGTAGACTTTTATTGCTTATAGTATCTGAGATATGGACTAGACCACGAAAAATTAACCTTGTTCTCTGATCCATGGCAGGCATGAGGACATTGCAAGGTATGGACAAACCAAATGAATTTATCCTATAACTCATAATAAGAAACAAATTGAGGATGTACTTAGGTCATTTTTTAGGACTTTTTGTCAAATGTTCGGACTCCTTGGTTTTTAATCCTACGATACAGGGTAAAATATTTTGCCCCATAACACCCATTTTTCTTTTCATATCAGACATTAATAGATCATAAAAGGTCATTTACTAAGTTTTAAGCAGATTCGAGATTTATTTTCTTTCGATTTGATACCCAAATAATACCAATGCAAATAAACGGTAAATGTCAGAGTAAGCCTTTTGCCGCCATTTAAAAAAAAATTATAAATATCTGGAAAAGGAGCTCCATAACCTATCCATATTTTTAGCTTATTTTGTTCCTTAACTAATGCTCTTCTGATTTAAAGTATCAATATTTAAATTCTAGATTTTTTTTATTTCACCTCAGTACATCCTTAAGAATACTAAAAATCTTAACATTTTTTTTCTAGTAGTCACTGAACCATGAAAATGAGATCAAGGACAATGGACATATAACAGATGGAAACTTTATAACATAAGGCATCTATATACAAAGTATGAAAGATCCAGATCTTCTACCTTTTGAAATATTCAGCTTTCAAGAAAGGACAAGGTACACTAAGGGCCGTATTTGGCCCCCTTTTTTGTCAAAAAATAATTTTCATGAAAAAATGAAATTATTATCGGAAGTAATTTGCATACATCTGTTCTTTAGTAGCACATGCGGATTTTATCTTTTAGTAAAGCAGAAATACGATTTTGGGTTGCTTAAAGTCGTTTGATTACGTCAAAAGATAGCAAAATGTTGATTTTTGGACTCAAATCTTTCGTTTTTAAAGGCCTCCGCCAACGTGAGCCAGAGAAAAGAATGGTAATAAAGATTGCATTTAAATGGGATTTTCTGACAAAGAAAAGAAATTATTGGCTCACGTTGGCGGAGGCCCTCAAATATGAAAGAAAAACTCTCTCCTAAATAACAACAACTTCGTCGGAATAGTAATATCGGAGCGAAATCGGAGAAAGGGCTAAAAATCTCCGCATTCGGCTGTGATTACCAGACACCATCAACTACATCAAGCATATTTCCATAGGTAAGGTTTTTAGTTTTTAGATTTTACCATCATTCTTCGAATTGTACTTTTTTTCTTTTTATCAAGCTGGATTTTGTTTATCGATTTAGATCAACACCTTACATGGTGAAAACGTATGCATGGATATGCATTTGGCACACACGATAAACAGCCATTTTGCATTTGTCCCTCCGGTTGAGTCGCCATATAAATAAAAGCGACAAATAGTTTTTCGTTTCAAGTAAAAAATACTCAGAATATATGAAAATTCTGGACAAAATATCTGGCCGGTTGTAGACGACTTTGAGAAACAGACCACCGGCACCGCCGAAAACAACTAGTTTTACTTATTATTAACGGGAGATTTTTCTTATGAGTTAACATGAAAAGTAAACAATTTTGCAAGAAAAAAAGTGTCAAATTCCCAGATGATTTCGGTGTACAAATAGTAAAGCGGAGAAAAATAACAAATGTATGAAAAGCAGTAGGAATAAGTACATCGTTTTAAACCATTGTAATAACGTTGACAACGTAGTGTAGTGGTAACGCGTCCGCTTCTTGTCCTGACGACTAACGATCGAATCTCAAACAGGAATCTTTTTTCAATATTTTTTTTACTAGTATCATTTTAAATTATTTAGTCTGATGTCTAAATATATAGTTTTAGTCCATTCGATGTTAAATGATTTTCTTCAAAGTTCGAGTTTCATTCAATCTAATTTTTTCATTGCCGTTTGATTCATTTTTTTAACAAGAGCAGTAGAATAGAAGTCATTCGAAGAAATAATATTAAAGAAAGTTCCTATATATAGATTTCATATATAGTTGTTTCAGTCGCACACGAATGTTCTCAAGATTTAAATTGTGTCAACAGATAGCAGTAACATGTTCGCACAAAATGATTTTCCGGTCCTTGGTTTTTAAAGTTAAAATGAAAAAAAAATCATAACATAATTAAAAGGTAAACAAAATGCTTGGACAACCTGATGCGTGAGGTTAATATATAATATATATATGATACTTCCATCCTTTTTGTTTTAGTGTAAAACATTATATATAACATTTTGTCTGTCTTATTACAGATATAACATTGACATCCTGATTATGTAAACCATGAACACAACATAATGAAATTCATGGACATTTTTATGCCTGTTCTCGAAAATGGTATAGTTATGTTGTTGCTTATCATTACTACGACACTAGAGACTTGATAATAGACCAGTTTTGATTCATGAAAATTTTCTCAGATTTCATTTTGGCTCAGTGTATACACATTCGAAATCAGCATCATCAATTTCGTACTTCTAGATCACGTTTTTAACAAGGGTATTATAATTCAGAATGCAAAATACATGTTTGCAGCCAATACCTTCTTTTAATATATATTTTACAAGAATACCGAATGAATCTTTTTATTATAGATAAATAACTTTGTAGCCGCTCATTATATATTACAAATATATTTCGATATCTATTTTAGATACATAAGAGATTATAGAACTGATATATCACTGAGAATGAAGAAACATAAGGAATGGTAAATATACAAGAATGTTTTTCATTTTTATGCATACTTAATAAAACCGGTTGTAAGGGTTCCCTAGCGCAGAAGATCATACGATGAGCACTGGTGTCCGTTTGGATTGTAATAACTTTGCAATTATGGTGACCCGCTTTTGAAAAGATTTAAAAGAAATAATGATATAAATAAAATTTAATGTTGGGTTCATGTTAATGAGACAGCTACCATTCAAACAACAAAAATGTTCCAAGAATGATACCGCATGTTAAAACATATGCTGCAACAAGATGCATCTCGTATGTCATACTAGAAAATATCAAAATTGGTCGTATACAGCATATTGTACCCCAGTCTAAAAGGGGACTATATTTATTGCCTTCTCATTGTCCGTTCGTTTTGTAAATATTTACGTCACATGTTTTCTCTGTTACTGCTGCCTGAAATTAATTTATATTGTCAGCAGCTTTACAGTGTTCATTTGTTATGTGTGAGGATTTATCCAATATGTCGAACAACTTCTTTCCGTTTGTAAATACTTTGAATATTCATATTACCGCGGCTGTATAATGGTATGACGTTGTCGTCGTCATACTAAAATTTTTATTTCAGGACAATAACTTAATATAAGTGTATAGATCTTTATAAAATTGAACCACATGGTTCCATACCTGATAAGAAAGTTTGAAGTAGTATAGTCCAGACAGTGTGACCCCTAAACCTCGGACGCCCGATGCCGACGCTATATTTGGTCCTTGAAGCCAACGCAATATTTGGGTCTGAACGCCGACGCCATATTTGGACCTGAAATCGGGACGCGAACCTAGGGTTGGACCATGTGACTCGGACATGGACGCCGACGCCATATTTGGACCTGAAATCGAGACGCGAACCTAATGTTGGACTATGTGACTTGGACCCTAACCCTTTAAACCCAACCCCAGAAGTTTGTAGTATTTGAAAGTCTACTCTGTTTCCATGCAAGGGACGAAGGCACTATGTAACTTAATGAAGCGAAGGAAGTGGTGTATGGGAACTCGCCAGGTTAATGTGCAAATTATTCCTTTTCAAAATTACCCAAACTTCTGAGGTTGGGTTTAAAGGGTTAGGGTTAAGCTAAGAAGAACTCGCGTCCGTTTTTGAGGGTTTGCCGTCCATTTTCAAGGGTGTGACGTCACTAATAGTGTCCAACTTGGAGGATATTCTGGTCCAACATTAGGGTATGGCGTCCCGATTTAAGAATCAAATATGGCGTCGGTGTCCGCGTCCAAGGTTTGGGCTCAAATATAGCGTCAGCATCCGCGTCCAAAGTTTGGGCTCAAATATGGCGTCGGCCTCCCGTTTTTAGGGTCTTATATGGTCCAACCCTAAGGTATGGTGTTCGCGTCCTGATTTCAGGTCCAAATATGGCGTCGGCGTTCAGGTCCAAGGCACATGGTCCAACCTAAGGTTCGCGTGCCGATTTCAGGTCCAAATATGGCGTCGGTGTTTGGCGTCAAGAGTTAAGGCCCAAACATGGCGTCGGCGTCCCGATTTCAGGGTGTATATGGTCCAACTCTAGGGTATGGCGTCCCGATTTAAGGTTCAAATATGGCGTCGGCGTCCAGACCCAAATATGGTGTTGACGTCCAGCAAAAATATGGCGTCGGCGTCCAAGTCCGAGTCACATGGTCCAACCCTAGGTTCGCATCCCGATTTCAGGTCCAAATATGGCGTCGGCGTCCAAACCTAAATATGGCGTTGGCGTCAAGGCCCAAATATGGCGTAGGCATCCGGCGTCCGAGGTTTGGGGGTCATACTGTCCGGACTTAACTACTGTTTGGGATTGATTACGGGGGTTATGGGTCGAATCGTTTAGGAAACAGGTGCCAAAAGGGGAAAACAGGATTTGATGGACTATAACTTGAGTATCACTCAATGGATTTCTGTGAAGATATACCCAGTGTCGGACCCAGAAATTTTCATAAGGCGAGACCCATTGACTGCCTAAGAGAGGGCCCGCTGTAGTCATGCTTCAGTGATTCCCTATATAATCAACAACATTTCTTCAAAAAAGGGGACCGGGCACCCCGTGCTACCCCTCCTCCTAAAACCCGCCTCTGATACCACAAGGTTCAATACCAAAAAAAAGGAAGTTTGGGCTTGATTTTAGGGGTTATGACCCTAATTGCTAAGAAAAAGTGGCCAAAAACTACTTTGTTTAAATTGTATATTTCTTGATTGATTTCAATGGAGTTTAATTCAAAAACTTGAAATCGTACTGTTCTTTGATATGCTGTTTTTATTTTTTGGATTTTGGAACCCGTTTTTAAATGGGTTCACATTGCAATTCAAAGCGTCAAAACCAAACTTTGTTTGTTTTCATCAAAAATTGATTTTTTGGGATCTTTGATATGCTGAGTTTACATATTGAGGTCAAACAGGTCCAAAATCAAATTTTGTTTAATTCCACCATAAAAATAAATTCTTCGAGTTCTTTGATATGCTGAATCTAACCTTATATTTACATTTAGGATATCAGACCATTTAGGTAAATGCCCAATTTCATTATTTTTTTTAAGTTCTTAAACCACATTCATTCGGTGTCTGGAATCTATGCTGTGTCAAACACTAAATCACAACAAAAATGCAGAGTTGTATCAAGCTTGAAAGTTGTGTCCATACTTACCCAACGGTTCAGAGTTAGACCTTTTGGCCATAAAAAAAGAATATGTGTGTTTGCCTTAACCCTACCTACCCAAAAAATAGCTGCCTACTCAAAATCTTTTATTGTCCTGATGTGAAAACGTTTTCTTTTTAATCAGAAAGGCATGAAGCACATAAAAATCCGATACTTCAATTTTTCTTTGTGGCAAAAACAGTGCCTACCTACCTACCCGCTGTCTCATCTTTTTGGTAGGGTTTGGGCAAACCAAAATATTTAGGGTGTGGTCCTGCAGTCGTTTCAAGCTGCACCCTAGGGAGCATTTGATTCAATATGTTGAATGAACTTCAAATTTCCGTCACATTTTTCTCAAGTGCTATTGAGTATAATGAATTTGTTAGCAGCTTGACATTAATAAAAGGTAACGTGTGCACTTTTAAGATTGTTTGACAACTACGTCCTGTTTGCCGATACATTTGATTACTGTCGGGGGTATTCTAACAAGACATTGTTTGCATTGTTGTTTACAATTAGATCAATAATACAAATGAAAATAAAGGTTAAATGAGAATAAAAGAGGAATGGTCATTTTTGATTGAATAATTAAAATAAATTCTTATTTATTTTTAGGTAATGCTGTTAAGATGACTACCCCACGCAATTTCAGTTGCATTATATGTATGAAAACGCATTTAAAAGAGAACAATCGGCGAGCAATATTTAATTCTGGTCTGCGAAACTATGTTGAGTCGATTTTAAAGAGACATGTGTACGTACATGACACAATTCACTTGAAATGTAGAACACGAATCCAACGAGAAATTCAGGCAAATAAACTAGTCAACAATGTTACTGCTGCAGAAAATATTAAAAGCAATGAAAAAAGCAACCAAGCTCTGGAGGTGTCCTTAGTCACAAAACAATACAACTGCCAATATGCTGTACCACAAAATCGCACCGTAGGTGTATAGTTTGTAAGAAGGAAAATTCAAGAAGGCATAAACTTATTGTTGTTTCAAATGAAGCTAAGACACAAACATTTATAGACAAAGGCATCTTTATTTCCACGACCAGTAGGTGTTGTTCTGATCACCTTATTGGAAAAAAATTCAAGCAAGAGGCTTTGAAAGCATTAAAGCATACTTCTCCGTCGACATTCTTCAACCGCACGGATATAAATGACTTGTTAGGCAGAACCAGGTCAATGTTAAAAGATGTCGGGAAACTTAATTTTGATGTTCAGATATCAATGTCTGATGACGATTTTGTTAATCTCACCACTGGACTAACCAAACAACAGTTTGACGTTGTTGCCACACACGTTACAGACTTGAGAAACTCTGAAGTACGTTCAATAAGAACATGTCTAGCTATTCTTCTTGTCAAACTACGCACTGGATTATCAAACTCAATCTTGGGAACCCTTTTCAGCCTTAAGTCATATAATATACGACGATCCGTACACTCAGCACGTGAATCTCTCAACACAAATTTTGTTCCTTCATTTTTAGGATTTAACCATATGAGCAACTCCGTCTTCGCCTGGAGCCATACAACTCTAACAGCAAAAACATTGTTTACAGGAAACAATGAAGACAAAGCTGTTTTGATCCTAGATGGGACTTATATGTTCATACAGAAAAATTCTTACCACAAGTTTCAGAAGAATACCTACAGTATGCACAAAAACCGACCTTTAGTTAAGCCCATGATTATAGTTGGATCAGATGGCTACATTTTGAGTGTCTTAGGTCCATATTATGCCAATGCCCACAACAACGATGCATCAATTACCAAACATTTATTTAAAACAAATGCAGAAGATATTAAGCAATGGACAAAGGATGATGACGTATTAGTAGTCGACAGAGGTTTCAGAGATGCTCAAGCTTTCCTCGAGAGTTTGAACTTAAAAGTTGAGATGCCGTGTTTCATCAAGAAGGGAGAAAAACAACATACTACCGAGGAGGCAAATTCTTCTCGCCTAATAACAAAAGTTTGGTGGGTAGTTGAAAGCGCCAATGGACGCATTAAACAGTGGCGCTTTCTCGACAAAGTAGTCTCAAACCACTTCGTTCCCTATATTGGAGATTTTGTCAGAATTGTTTCTGCATTCATTAATTGCTTTCGCGCACCACTGATTAATGACTTTTGCAATGAAGAGCTTGGCCAAACTATGCTGGATAGAGCACAGCTTGGTAACCATGTCCAGAAGTATGTTGATGACAATAATCTAATTCGCAAAAAGGCTATCTATTCAGAAGTTAATGGCACGGAAAACGTTTTAGATTTTCCTAAACTTACGCTCCAACAAATCAGAGATATAACAATGGGTGTATATCAACTGAAGCAGGCCCCAAGATATACAGAAAGCCATCTATCTGATGACAATTACATGCTAGTCTTGCCGTGACCGACCTAATTTACTACGAGTAAAATTAATATCCAGACATTCGTCCTCAAAAGTGTACAGTTTATGGATTGAATTTAGTCGAGAAGAAGTCACCGGCTGGTATTGCACCAGTAAAGTTGGCGCCCGGGTGGTCGGTTGTTGTGCGCATATTGCATCTACAATGTGGTACCTTGGGTACAGCAGGTGGGAACTAGAGACACCAAGCTCGTGTAAATATTCAGATTCAATTTTGAATGCAAAAGATGTGCCACTTGAAACAGATTCAGATTCTGATAGTGACGGTTTCATTGAGGAGTGACTCTCTTTCACTTATATTTATTGACAGAGGTTAAGATGCAAATACATTGATATACTAATAGTGGTTTATTTATTTTAAAAGGAGGGGTAGGTTTTTTAATTTGTGTCTAAACAAACTATTTTGCGGACTTCAGCATACGATTATTGTTCTTGTCTCGCGAAATTCTATTTACAATGTAGCTTTTAATGTTAAATACGTTTTTTTCTCGCTGATGGCACATACTTTAACACATATACTGTTAATTATTTGCTCTCTATTTAAGGATAAGAATATGTTTGCACACATTTGTTGGTCTCATGGCAGAGGTTCGATCCATGTGAGTTTAGTCATAGCTTAGGTTCCAGTCTGGTGCATTGTACATATCAACGTTTGATCTTTTTACTCCCACTGAACATACTCTACATAAAACAGTATAGACATATAAATAATGAATGACAATTATATTGAAATAAAAAATAGTTGGTGCACATTGTCAGCAAATGTGGTTAAGGTTTTCCTAGTTGGAACTGATTGATTTGTGATGTTATGTATCTTTAATAAACAAGACTTTGGTCACTTTGGAGATTAAACATTTTGTGTGGTACACGAGTATTACTGTATGGAATGTGGTTGATATATAATTATGCACTATGATAGGTTTATCTAATTACCTTAACTTTTAATATTGACATCCTTCAGTTTAGATTCAGACTGTAAGTCTTGTCTTTTAGCTTTTTTTCACAGATTTTCACTAATGGCGTGTATGCTGTTGTCCATATCAGACTATATTTTTTTAAGATGCTATTTACCCGTTTTTGCGTAATATATACTAAACCTAGTAAGCTATACATGTTTGGATGTGTTTTACTCTTTAGTCGGGTTGTTGTCTCTTTGACACATTCCCCATTTCCATTCTCAATTTTATTTTTATGATATATATAGGGGGAAGCTTTATTCATCCAGTTGAACTCCTTACATAGAATGATTCTCATTGGTTCCACGAACATTCACAGAACATTGTGTAATTTTATATATTTGTCAAAGAAAACTGCCTGTTATTTCATTAGGTTCATTGTTTATGTAATTGTTGTTTGATCATAGAATAAAACAAAAGTTCAAGTTATGAATTCTGTTTTTTAACGTAACTGCTATGGGGCAAGGGTTTATCATAATGCTTATGATGTCATGATGAGTAACTTTGCATGAAGGTCATTATAATTTCGATTTTTGGTAAAAACTTTGTCGTAAGTCCATTTTTTTTGTTGGGTTGGTGGTGGTGGGGGGGGGGGGTTCTTCAAGTGAACACCAAGCTTCTTCTATCCATAGTCGGATAGAGATACATCTACAAAAGATCAATACCGTAGATGTCAAAATACCATCAGAAAGGTACAATATCAACGTAAATCATATATAAAAAGGTCGTTGCTATGCAGTGGGTACGGTTGCTAAGTAGTTTCTAAGCATAAAAAAGCTAACAAATTGTAAGATATTTACAATTGTCATTTAATCACCTAACAATAGAAACATAGCTTTGGTAACACATTATTGATTGCATAAACCTTGAAGAGATATCAAAGTCTGTGGTTGCTTAGTAATACAGTATTGTTGCTAAGGGTCATTCTAGCGGTTATGATGTTGATAAATACTCGTTTAAATAATTTAGATAAATAAGACATTATTGTTTGAGGGTTAGGGTTAGATTTCCATATAAGTATCATACAATGAAACATTTTGATTCATATAGAAAAGACAATTTTTTGATAAATAAGGTTTAAAATAGCATATAATTAGCAGGATTTTAATCTGTTGCTAGGCAACCAAAAAATGATAATAACAAAAAAAAATTGTCATTTTTTTAAGCTTCTATGCCTAGTCTATTGAATTTATAAAATTGATTTGAAGAGGGGGCCAAAAATGGCCCTTATTGTACCTTGTCCTTTGTTAACGCCGCCATCGTCGGATATCTATCCCTTTATCTCGCTTTCTGCGTCAGAAGTCGCAGGCTCGACAAAAATGGAACAGAAAGAATATTATGTATCTATTTATGATGACAATAATTAACCAAAGTTAAACTTCAGGTCAAGAACGTGTTTATGTGCGCCCGTTAATGGGATTTGAATATAAACCCTAGTTACGCATCATGACATTCCTCCCTTCCCGGACACTGAAATGGTCCTTGGTTAATTACAAAATGGAGCAGTATCTGGTCATTATAATAATGATCAATTAAAGTTTAACGTTCAGTGGCAAATATTACATGCATTTCAGGACGAGAACCTGTTGATGTGCGCCCGTTAAGTGATATGAATATATACCCTACTGTGTACGTATACTGTTTTGACACGTTGATCTTGATTTGTAACGTGCTATATCACAAAAAAAGCGTACGTAGAATCATATTCCACAGCTTCCCCGACACATTACATTCGAACTTCAACAGATTTTACTTTTGCACCTTACTGCTTAGTGCTAAGTGGACAAGCAAACAATATCAATTGCTGTTCTTCATCTTACAGTTAAACTGATGATTTTTTTTTAAAGTTAATCATTAAAGCTTATTTCTTTTGCCTCGTAATATATCTGAAAAATTCCATGTTGCATCTTTAACTTCGTCCGCTTTTATTAATAATAACTGCCATATAAAGACATTGCCATTGATAACTGATTCAATTATAAGCACATTAACCAACCAATTTTATTCAGAAACAAAAAGTACCGTGACACCATAGGTGAAATAGCCAAGTTGTCATCTTTATGGACATGTAGTAAAAATATATAAGAAGATGTGGTATGAGTGCTAATGAGACAACTCTCCACCCAAGTCACAATTTGTAAAAGTAAACCATAATGATTATAGGTCAAAGTACGGAGCCTTGGTTCACACCGAACAGCAAGCTATAAAGGACAGGAAAACCGTAAAGGAAGTGAATTTGTTTTTTTGTTTTTTTGTCTGGGAACTGTTCTTTTTTCCCTCTATTGTGATGAAGACAGCACTGTCTAGTACACTGAAAATTCTAAATTTATATATCTTCATTACATAAAACTTTTAAAATTCATTGATCAAAATAGAAGTAAATTTATAAGGAATAGTTTAAATTTCTGACATGAAAACTATTAACGCTTTTGTTTATATACTATAGCTAATGCTGCCAAATGTAAGCTGAAGGCAGGAGTAAATTTATCAGTCCAAAGGAATTCCCCATTATCGAAATGGTCTACATATGTAGCAAAATTATCTTATAGAAGAACCTTTGGTTTTTTAAGGGTTATAACCCCATAGGAATTGGATAATACTTGATAGTACACAGTAAGGTCTTGAAATTAAAAACAAAATATGTAAATGAAATTAAAAAACATTTGAATGAATATATCAATTTGTAGAAATAATGAGTTACTCCAAAATATTAAAAGATGTCACAATGAAAACTAATTGCCTACAGAGGAAGTAGTACTCTGAAATATGAAAACCTGTCACTACAGGGTTATTACTCCAAAAAGGCTGAAAAAAGCCATGTTAAAATTTTTGTGGCGACTTCTAAATTGCCAATTTTAAATTTTTTCAATTGATCCAAAAACAGAAAAATGCTCTATATAAAACTGTCAGCAACATAGTTCGAAAAGGTTAAGACTGCATCTGAAAAAAAACACAAACTAAGTAAGTCATATTTTATCAAAGCATTGCGTGAATACACATTTATAAGACTGATCTTTTTAATAGAGTTATACCTGGACGAAAAACATTAGTTCTGCATAGCTTTTAACATATCAATAAAATTAGTTCTTTTAAATATTCCTCTAAATCTGCAAATCTAAGATACAAATATTAGACACAACTCATGTCAAAATAAAGGATTTACAGCACAGGGACAGTGACATATTTAAGGTGGGGAAGGGGTGGAGGTTCCAAGGGTTGGAACCCCCCTTCTTGGCGATCAATGCTTTTGAATAGGAACATTTGGTTGGAATCCCCCTTTTAAAAATGGCTCGATCCGCCCCTGCTTTAAAAAGCACAAATATTAATAAAAGCATTGACAAATGAATAATTAAGAATAAATATCAGAATGCAATAAGCATTAACACATTTCATATATTTGTAAGAGAACCAGGTCATTGACGTTGCAGAATTTCATGAAATAAATATCCTTCTTTTCAACTGTCTGAAATAAATAAAAAGTTTATACAAAAAGTTGATGCTGGCACAGCCAGGTAAGTGTCAACATCTCTCCCATAATGCCACACTTTTATCTATTTGTATTGAAGTTTAGTTTACCAAATTGAAAAAATACTTTCTTTATGACAAACAATCTGAACTAAAAAGTCTGTAAACTTTAGTTACATGAATATTATGTAATCAATTCAAACTGTACACTAGACTGGTATAAGTAATACTTGTTTGAACGAATTCAACAAGTTAAGGTAAATAACGTCTTGTCTGATACTAAATATATAAAAACGGGTGTACCATAAGACTCTATCCTTGGCCTTCTATTTTTTATTTTATACATCAATGATTTACCACTGAACATAGAAAAGTCATTAATAGATCTACAATGTATATGCAGATGATTCTACTCTTAATAGTAAAGGTAAAAATGTACATGATTTAAATGCTAACCTTCAAAATGATATTTATATAATTGAAAAATGGTGTTCGGAAAATTGTATGAAACTTAATGCCAAAAAATATAAATCAATGATTATTGGTTCAAAACAGAGGCTTTATTCAACTGAGAACAGTCTAGATATCAATATTTCAGATGAACAAATAGAAAATGAAGAGTGTAAAAAACTTCTTGGTTTATATATCGACAAAAACCTAAATTGGAATCAGCAAATAGATAAAATGGCATGTACAATATCAAATAAAATTAACTTATTACAAAAGATAAAAAAATGTATTTACCTATGCATATATATATTATTTATTTTAATGCTTATATTCTGCCATTATTTGATTATTGTTGCAATATATGGGGCAGTTGTTATGAAAGTTGAATAAATAAACTTAATAAGTCATTAAAGAAATCAGCTAGGGTTATATTAGAAGCTGACATCCTCAAGTTTATTGTTTAATAGTTTACACTAGTTTAATGCGGAAAATCGAATTAATATCAAAAGGCAATACTAGTATTTAAATCATTAAAGGATATGGTTCCTAACTATTTCCAAAAAAAAAAACTTTCATTTTACTGATAATCAAAATTATAATTTACGTTCAGCTGATGAAAAACTATTAAATCTTCCGAAGCCAAAACAAATTTTTTGAAGAAAACATTTACTTATTCTGGTTCTCAAATATGGAACAGTGTACCAAATGAAATAAAAAATGAGTGATACACTTGTATCTTTTAAAACTAAATATTACAAATTTTGTGCAAATTAAAATGTTTTTCATTAATATCTATATAAAATTATATATGGTTTATATATCATTATAATATTGTATGTACTTTATATGTTATTATTATTTTGAGGACTCTCAGGAAGATTAGATATAACTAATTGGATTATCCTCTTAAAATAAAGATTATGTATGTATTTATTTATTAAATATATAGTAGAAAATACAGGAATCAACATAGCAAATAGAAACAAATCTTAAAATTTCATTCTGAAAAAGATCTACCACATGTGGCATTTAGACAGGAATCCAACAACACAACACAAATTAAATAACATAACAATAATCATGATATACATAAAGGACAACCTCATCAAGAAGAAAGAAATGTGAGCGTAGAAAACAATGAAGTAAGTTAAAACAACAAAGTAATGATAGAATTACAATGTTTACTAAGTGTGGTACAGTTGTATTCAAGTTGGCATCAACATAATGTTTTTACTACATTTCAATCTCAAATGTTTCTTCTATTCCTAGTCATAAAATTAAGAAATATTCATGCAATGTTAAGCTAAAATGCATGTGTAAAAATGAAGAGAAAGTAATGGAATGAATTGTAGTAGATATCAAACAAATTACACAAACACCAACCAACAAGAAAGTAAAAAGAAGGTTTTTGTTTTGTCATCTGCTGCATGGTTTTTACATGTCATAACAAACCACTGATTAAAGAACAAGAGTTTAAAAGAAAGCATTTCAACATCTCTTGTGTGTTTTTTTTTTTCATGTCATAAAGAACCACTGATTAAAGAACAAGAGTTAAGAAGTTTGTTCACCTATAGCTACTTCATGTGTTCTGAAACAATCATTAATACAGATGTATGTCCATTATCTGTAGCAATCTTTAACGGGGATTTTCTATCAAGTCTATATATATGTGTACCTGCACCTTTATCTAACAATAAACGTACAATATCCTCATGTCCTATTTCACATGCAAAAAATAATGGTGTTGTTCCATCTTCGTTTGTCATGTTGATGTTAGCATTGTGGTCGAGAAGACAACGGACTACATCTATCCAACCCATCAAACAGGCATATTGTAATGGGGAACAACCAGCCTCTATAACAAATACATAATCTGCTGACTTCTTATTGACATAATCTGCCACATGTGATGATGCTTTCTCTATGAGATAATCAAAACAACCCTGTTTTTCTTCAGCTAATGTTTTTGATGGATGGCATTGAATTGTATTTATTAAAGACTGTTTACTATAGCAACATATATTACAGTCAGCATTGTTCTTTGACAGCAACTGTGTTATCTCTAGGTGTCCAGCCAGTGCACTTACAATTAAAACATTAGTTCCATCATATGTTTGGGCATTAATGTTTGGTGTAAGTTTCATTAATAGCTCGACTATACTGACGTGGTTACTGATACATGACTGGATCAGTGGTGTAAAGCCATTCTTGGAACATAGATCACCAAGTATGCAAGATATGTGTTTTAACGGTTTCTGAGATTTGTGTATGGATGGACGGACAGACAGTACAGTATGGTCTAGAAAATATGATAGAAAATAATCCTCCCAAGTATGCAAGTTATCTGTCTTAACAGTCTCTGAGTGTTGTGTATGGATAGAGGGACAGACAGTTCAGTATATTCAAGAGAATATGATAACAAATAATTCTACCAAGTATGCAAGTTATGTGTTTTAACGGTTTCTGAGTATTGTGCATGGATGGACGGACAGACAGTATAGTATAGTCAAGTGAATATGATAACAAATAATCCTATCAAGTATGCAATTATATGTTTTAACGGTTTCTGAGTATTGAGTATAGATGGAGAGACAGACAGTACAGTATGATCAAGGGAATACGAGAACAAATTATCCTACCAAGTCTGCAAGTTATCCGTCTAACAGTCTCTGAGTTTTGTGTATTGATGGACGGACAGACGGTACAGTATGGTCAAGAGAATATGATAAGAAGTTATCCCAGCAAGTATGCATGTTATATGTCTTAACAGTCTCTGAGTTTTATGTATAAATGGATGGGCAGACAGACAGTATGGTCAATAGAATATGATAACAAATAATCCTACCAAGTATGCAAGTTATGTGTTTTAAAGGTTTCTGAATATTGTGTATGGATGGACGGACAGACAGTATAGTATGGTCTAGAGAATACGATAACAAGTTATCCCACCAAATATGCATGTTATCTGTCTTAACAGTCTCTGAGTGTTGTGTATGGATGGAAGGACAGACAGTTCAGTATATTCTAAAGAATATGATAACAATTATTCTACCAAGTATGCAAGTTATCTGTCATAACAGTCTCTGAGTATTGTGTATGGATTGACTGTAAGACAGTAAAGTATAGTCAAGTAAATATGATAACAAATAATCCTATCAAGTATGCAAGTTATATGTTTTAACGGTTTCTGAGTATTGAGTATGGATGGAGAGACAGACAGTACAGTATGATCAAGGGAATACGAGAACAAATTATCCTACCAAGTCTGCAAGTTATCCGTCTAACAGTCTCTGAGTTTTGTGTATTGATGGACGGACAGACGGTACAGTATGGTCAAGAGAATGTGATAAGAAGTTATCCCACCAAGTATGCATGTTATCTGTCTTAACAGTCTCTGAGTTTTATGTATAAATGGATGGACAGACAGACAGTATGGTCAATAGAATATGATAACAAATAATCCTACCAAGTATGCAAGTTATGTGTTTTAATGGTTTCTGAATATTGTGTATGGATGGAAGGACAGACAGTATAGTATAGTCAAGGGATTATGATAACAAATAATCCTACCAAGTATGCAAGTTATGTGTTTTAACGGTTTCTGAGTATTGTGTATAAATGATTGGACAGAT
This sequence comes from Mytilus californianus, assembly GCF_021869535.1. Lineage (NCBI taxonomy): Eukaryota > Metazoa > Mollusca > Bivalvia > Mytilida > Mytilidae > Mytilus > Mytilus californianus. The sequence goes on along the minus strand of NW_026262712.1, from coordinate 120,251,032 downwards.
AGTACAGTATGGTCAACGGAATATCATAACAAATAATCCTGCCAAGTATGCAAGCTATCTGTTTAACAGTCTTTAGTATTATGTATGGATGGACGGACAGACAGAACAATATAGTCAAGAGAATATGATAACAATTATTCTACCAAGTATGCAAGTTATCTGTCTTAACAGTCTATGAGTGTTGTGTATGGATGGACGGACAGACAGTATAGTATGGTCAAGTGAATATGATAACAAATAATCGTACCAAGTATGCAAGTTATTTGTCTTAACAGTCTCTGAGTGTTGTGTGTGGATAGAGGGACAGACAGTTCAGTATATTCAAGAGAATATGATAACAAATAGTTCTACCAAGTATGCAAGTTATGTGTTTTAACGGTTTCTGAGTAATGTGTATGGATGCACGGACAGACAGTAAAGTATAGTCAAGTGAATATGATAACAAATAATCCTATCAAGTATGCAAGTTATATGTATTAACGGTTTCTGATTATTAAGTATGGATGGAGAGACAGACAGTACAGTATGATCAAGGGAATACGAGAACAAATTATCCTACCAAGTCTGCAAGTTATCCGTCTAACAGTCTCTGAGTTTTTTGTATTGATGGACGGACAGACGGCACAGTATGGTCAAGAGAATATGATAACAAGTTATCTCACCAAATATGCATGTTATCTGTCTTAACAGTCTCTGAGTGTTGTGTATTGATAGAGGGACAGACAGTTCAGTATATTCTAAAGAATATGATAACAAATAATTCTACCAAGTATGCAAGTTATCTGTCTTAACAGTCTATGAGTGTTGTGTATGGATAGAGGGACAGACAGTTCAGTATATTCAAGAGAATATGATAACAAATAATTCTATCAAGTATGCAAGTTATGTGTTTTAACGGTTTCTGAGTATTGTGTATGGATGGACGGACAGACAGTATAGTATAGTCAAGGGAATATGATAACAAATAATCGTACCAAGTATGCAAGTTATTTGTCTTAACAATTTATGAGTATTGTGTGTGGATGGACGGAGAGAATCTAACTGAGAATAAAGAAAATGTTTTAAGGTAAATGACATTTATTTTACATATAGTCTTATCATTATTTTACCCTTCAATCCTCTTACCATTATTTCAGCCTTCAATCCCCTTAGCACAATTTCAGCCACCAATCCTCATACATTAGAATTAATTTAGCCTTCAATCCTCTCAGCATTACTTTAGTCTTCAATTCTCACAGCATTATTTTAGCCTTCAACCCTTTCAGCTTTACTTTAATTTCAATCCTCTCAGCATTACTTTAGCCTTCAATCCTTTTAGCATAATTTTAGCCTTCAATCCTCTTAGCATTATTTCAGCCTTCAATCCTCTTAGCTTACTTTAGCCTTCAATTCTCTCAGAATTAATCCAGCCTTCAATCCTCTCAGCATTACTTTAGTCTTCAATCCTTTTGGCATTATTTTAGCATTCAATCCTCTTAGCATTATTTAAGCGTCAATCGACTTAGCATAATTTTAGTCGTCAATCCTTTTAGCATTATTTTAGCCTTCAATCCTCTTAGCATTATTTCAGCCATCAATCTTTTTTAGCATTGTTTTTGCGTCAATCCTCAAAGCATTATTTTAGCCTTCAATCCTTTCAGCATTACTTTAATTTCAATCCTCTCAGCATTACTTTAGCCTTCAATCCTCTTAGCATAATTTTAGCCTTCAATCCTCTTAGCATTATTTCAGCCTTCAATCCTCTTAGCTTACTTTAGCCTTCAATTCTCTCAGAATTAATTCAGCCTTCAATCCTCTCAGCATTACTTTAGTCTTCAATCCTTCTAGCATTATTTTAGCATTCAATCCTCTTAGCATTATTTTAGCGTCAATCGACTTAGCATTATTTAAGGCTTCAATCCTCTTAGCATTAGTTTAGCCTTCAATCCTCTTAGCATTATTATACCCTTCAATCCTTTTAGAATTATTTTTAAGCCTTCAATCCGTTAAACATTTTAGTATTGTGTTATTTTAGCCTTCAATCCTCTAAGCATTATTTTAGTCGTCAATCCTTTTAGCATTATTTCAGCCTTCAATCCTCTTAGCATTATTTCAGCCATCAATCTTTTTTAGCATTGTTTTTGCGTCAATCCTCTTAGCATTATTTTAGCATCTATTGTCCTAGTATTGTGTTAGCCTTCAATCGTCTTAGCCTTATTTAAGCCTTTATTCCTCTTAGCATTATTTTAGCCTTCAATCCTCTTAGCATTATGTTAGCTTTTTATCCTCTGAGCATTATTTTAGCTTTCAATCCTCTTAGCATTATTTTAGCCTTCAATTCTCTTTGAATAATTTCAGCATTCAGTCCTCTAAGCATTATTTAAGCCTTCAATCGTCTTAGCATTATTTTAGCCTTCAATCCTCTTAGCATTATTTAAGCCTTTAATCCTCTTAGCATTATTTCAGCCTTCAATCGTCTAAGCAATATTTTAGCCTTCAATCTTCTTAGCATTATTTTAGCCTTCTATCCTAATAACATTATGTTAGCCTTTAATCCTCTTAGCCTTATTTTAGCCTTGAATCGTCTTAGAATTATTTTAGTCTTCCATCTTCTTAGCATTATTTAAGCCTTCAATCTTCCTTAATAAAAATGTTTAAGATTTTTTTTAGCCTTCAATCGTCTTCAATAAAAAATTTTAAGAAATATTTCAGCCTTCAATCCTCTTATCATTATTTTAGCCTTCAATCCTCTTAGCATTATTTTAGCCTTCAATACTCTTAGCATTATTTTAGCCTTCAATTCTGTTAGCATTAAGATTTATTTTAGCCTTCAATCGTCTTAAATAAAAATGTTTAAGAATTATTTTAGCCTTCAATCGTCTCAGAAATATTTTAGCCTTCAATCTTCTTCGCACTATTCCAGCCTTTAATCCTCTTAGCATTATTTTAGCCTTCAATCCTCTTAGAATTATTTTAGCCTTCGATCGTCTTAGCATTATTTTAGCCTTCAATCCTCTTAGCATTATTTTAGCCTTCAATCCTTGTATCCTTATTTTAGCCTTCATTCCTGTTAGCATTAAGATTTTTTTCAGCCTTCAATCCTCTTAGCACTATATTAGCCTTCAATCCTCTTAGCATAGTTTTATCCTTCAATTGTCTAAGCAATACTTTAGCCTTCCATCCTCATAGCAATATTTAAGCCTACAATCTTCTTTAAAATGTTTAAGATTGATTTTAGCTTCAATCGTCTTTAATAAAAATGTTTAAGAATTATTCTAGTCTTCAATCCTCTTAGCATTATTTTAGCCTTCAATCATTTTTAATAAAAATGTTCAAGCTTTATTTGAGCCTTCAATCGTCTTTAATAAAAATGTTTAAGAAATATTTTAGCCTTCTATCGTCTTATCATTATTTTAGCCTTCAATTGTCTTAGCATTATGTAAGCCTTCCTTCCTCTTAGCATTATTTTAGCCTCCAATCATTTCATCATTATTAAAGCCTTCATTCCTGTTAGCATTAAGATTTATTTTAGCCTTCAATCCTCTTAGCATTATTTAAGCCTTTAATCCTCTTAGCATTATTTCAGCCTTCAATCGTCTAAGCAATATTTTAGCCTTCAATCTTCTTAGCATTATTTTAGCCTTCTATCCTAATAACATTATGTTAGCCTTTAATCCTCTTAGCCTTGAATCGTCTTAGAATTATTTTAGTCTTCCATCTTCTTAGCATTATTTAAGCCTTCAATCTTCCTTAATAAAAATGTTTAAGATTTTTTTTAGCCTTCAATCGTCTTCAATAAAAAATTTTAAGAAATATTTCAGCCTTCAATTCTCTTATCATTATTTTAGCCTTCAATCCTCTTAGTATTATTTTAGCCTTCAATACTCTTAGCATTATTTTAGCCTTCAATTCTGTTAGCATTAAGATTTATTTTAGCCTTCAATCGTCTTAAATAAAAATGTTTAAGAATTATTTTAGCCTTCAATCGTCTCAGAAATATTTTAGCCTTCAATCTTCTTCGCACTATTCCAGCCTTTAATCCTCTTAGCATTATTTTAGCCTTCAATCCTCTTAGAATTATTTTAGCCTTCGATCGTCTTAGCATTATTTTAGCCTTCCATCCTCTTAGCATTATTTTAGCCTTCAATCCTTTTATCCTTATTTTAGCCTTCATTCCTGTTAGCATTAAGATTTTTTTCAGCCTTCAATCCTCTTAGCACTATATTAGCCTTCAATCCTCTTAGCATAGTTTTATCCTTCAATTGTCTAAGCAATACTTTAGCCTTCCATCCTCATAGCAATATTTAAGCCTACAATCTTCTTTAAAATGTTTAAGATTGATTTTAGCTTCAATCGTCTTTAATAAAAATGTTTAAGAATTATTCTAGTCTTCAATCCTCTTAGCATTATTTTAGCCTTCAATCATTTTTAATAAAAATGTTCAAGCTTTATTTGAGCCTTCAATCGTCTTTAATAAAAATGTTTAAGAAATATTTTAGCCTTCAATCGTCTTATCATTATTTTAGCCTTCAATTGTCTTAGCATTATGTAAGCCTTCCTTCCTCTTAGCATTATTTTAGCCTCCAATCATTTCATCATTATTAAAGCCTTCATTCCTGTTAGCATTAAGATTTATTTTAGCCTTCAATCGTCTTTGATAAAAATGTTTAAGAATTATTTCAGCCTTCAATTCTCTAAGCATTATTTAAGCCTTCAATCATCCTTAATAAAAATGTTCAAGCTTTATTTGAGCCTTCAATCGTCTTTAATAAAAATGTTTAAGAAATATTTTAGCCTTCAATCGTCTTAGCATTATTTTAGCCTTCAATCCTTTTAGCATTACTTTAGTCTTCAATCCTCTTAGCATTACTTTAGCCCTTAATCCTCTTAGCATAATTTCAGCCTCCTATCCTCTTAGCAATATTTCAGCCTTCAATCCTCTTAGCATTACTTTAGCCTTCAATCCTCTTAGCACTACTTTAGCCTTCAATTCTCTTAGCATTATTTTAGCCTTCAATCCTCTTAGCATAATTTTAGCCTTCAATCCTCTTAGCCTAATTTCAGCCTTCAATCCTCTTAGCATTTCTTTAGTTGAAAAGATTATACAAGTAATAGAGAGATAACTGACATCAAGCTCCAATCGGTTCCAGATACACCGAAACCAATCAGTAAAAGTAATATACTTCAAAATTCCGTACAATTATCACAAGACTCAAAATCAGGCTGGATAACCATTTCAAATTGTCAAACAATTGACATGAATTGTAAGGACAATAAACCTAATTGGAAAATCAGGCATTTATTTTTTTATGGATGAGTTATATTCGGCAAAATCAGGTTTTATATTTTTTTCAAACCGACTACATCAATAATTATCCGACAAGGATATCTATCACAACATTGCCATAGCCATAAAAACAAGCTAGATATTTACAATTAAGTGATAAACAACTGGTAACTGAAACTCATTAAAGCTATTGTATTTAGAGACCTGACATTATGTCATTTTCTATCTATTACTTCACTATTATATTGCATTGCAATAGTTGTCTCCCCTTAAACATATGTAAAGTTTAAATAATCGTTTACGATACCAGTAACCACATGATTTAGTTTAAAAAGACTTGAACAAAAGAATATTCCAAGAGCATGATTATGAATTGGATTTGACTTCACGTATTGAATGGTTCCACTCTCAAAGGTTGGGAGGAGAGTTGAAGGCTCACAAAAATGTTAAACCCTGCCACTGTCTTTATGTGCCTCCCCAATTAAAGGAATCTTCAATCAAGTGGTTGTCGTTGGTAACTGTCTGACACATTTGTTGTAGTATAAATCAGGTCGTTTGATTTCTATTTGGAACTGGTTCATAATTTGTAATACCGGGTGTCTTTATAACTTACGGTATAAGCCATGAACCTGCAATCTAGTGGTTGTCACTGGTAACTGTCTGTAACATTTGTTGTAGTATAGATCAGGTCGTTTGATTTCTCTTTTGAACTGTTTCATAATTTGTAATACCGTGTGTATTTATAACTAACGGTTTAAGCCAGGAACCTGCAAGCAAGTGGTTGTCACTGGTAACTGTCTGTCACATTTGTTGTAGTATAAATCAGGTTGTTTTATTTCTCTTATGAACTGTTTCATAATTTGTAATACTGTTTGTCTTTATAACTTACGGTTTAAGCCAGGAACCTGCAAGCAAGTGGTTGTCACTGGTAACTGTCTGTCACATTTGTTGTAGTATAAATCAGGTCGTTTAATTTCTCTTTTCAACTGTTTCATAATTTGTAATACCGGATGTCTTTATAACTTCGGTATAAGCCAGGAACCTGCAATCAAGTGGTTGTCACTGGTAACTGTCTGTCACATTTGTTGTAGTATAAATCAGGTCGTTTGATTTCTCTTTTGAACTGTTTATAATTTGTAATACCGGATGTATTTATAACTTTTGTATGAGCTAGAAACCTGCAATCAAATGGTTGTCACTGGTAACTTTCACATTTGTTGTAGTATAAATGAGGTCGTTTGATTTCTCTTTTAAACTGTTTCGTTATTTGTAATACCGGGCGTCTTTATAACTTACGGTATAAGCCAGGAACCTGCAATCAAGTGGTTGTCACTGGTAACTATCTATTACATTTGTTGTAGTATAAATCAGGTCGTTTGATTTCTCTATTGAACTGTTTCATAATTTGTAATACCGGATTTCTTTATAACTTACGGTTTAAGCCAGGAACATGCAAGCAAGTGGTTGTCACTGGTAACTGTCTGTCACTTTTGTTGTAGTATAAATCAGGTTGTTTTATTTTTCTTTTGAACTGTTTAATAATTTGTAATACTGTTTGTCTTTATAACTTACGGTTTAAGCCAGGAACCTGCAAGCAAGTGGTTGTCACTGGTTACTGTCTGTCACATTTGTTGTAGTATAAATCAGGTCGTTTGATTTCTCTTTTGAACTGTTTCATAATTTGTAATACCGGATGTCTTTATAACTTCGGTATAAGCCAGGAACCTGCAATCAAGTGGTTATCACTGGTAACTGTCTGTCACATTTGTTGTAGTATAAATCAGGTCGTTTGATTTCTCTTTTGAACTGTTGTATAATTTGTAATACCGGATGTATTTATAACTTCGGTATAAGCCAGGAACCTGCAATCAAATGGTTGTCACTGGTAACTGTCTGTCACATTTGTTGTAGTATTAATCAGGTCGTTTGATTTCTCTTTTGAACTGTTTCATAATTTGTAATACCGGATGTCTTTATAACTTCGGTATAAGCCAGGAACCTGCAATCAAATGGTTGTCACTGGTAACTGTCTGTCACATTTGTTGTAGTATTAAATAGGTCTTTTGATTTCTCTTTTAAACTGTTTCGTAATTTGTTATACCGGGAGTCTTTAAAACTTACGGTATAAGCCAGGAACCTGCAATCAAGTGGTTGTCACTGGTAACTATCGGTCACATTTGTCGTAGTATAAATGAGGTCGTTTGATTTCTCTTTTGAACCGTTTCATAATTTGTAATACCGGGTGTCTTTATAACTTACGGTATAAGCCATGAACCTGCAATCAAGTGGTTGTCACTGGTAACTGTATAACATATAACAAGGATCTTATTAAAGAATAATTCATCAAAATGTATACAAAGAGATCCATGTGCTTGTTTAGTAGTAGTCCGAGATTGCTCTGAAAAATGTCTACCTTTTAAAGGATTCTCTAGACCACAGCCCCAGCAAGTCCCAAACAAGTGGCTCTCAAGAGCCTGGATCACTCACCTGGTAAAAAGATGCCGTTTTCAAATATTTATTTTACCTGTACTACAATCAGATATCTTTGCTTATTCGTAAATCTTATTTAGTGTCATTTTTGTAGATCTGCTGATCAGTTTTACTGATTACTGCTTATACTTTATTATCCATAAAGTTTTCGAGATAATTGGCAAAATTTAAAAATTTAGGGAGAAAATCGTCATTAAAGGGCAAAAAATCCTGTTGACTTATTTGAAGATCTTATTTTGCTATTTATAAGTTTTTCTTTATTACTATAGTTTTTTGACAAAAATGCAAAAAAGGGTAAACATTTGTCAAGGGTTGTTCTGTGGAACCCTGTTTCTTTATTTTTTGTGTTATTTTCACATTTCTTGATCGGTGTGAGAAAAATATTTCTCCTCACTGGTGAAATGTCTGTTCTTGGCAAACGATTGGTCGAAATTTAATCATGACGTCAAATTTTCTTGTTTTCTTTTGAATTTCCCATTGTGACGTCATGAAAAAAGACGATCATGCCTAATGACGTCACATATAAAGAACACAACTTTCTGCAAATCTTTGAAAAGGAAAGACAAAAAATCATTAGAGAAACAGATTCCTCCACTATAACTCGCGTATTACGAGATGTCTCCACTCTCAACAGTTAAATTCTAATTATTTAAAAAGCTCGGCACTCTCAACAGTTAAATTCTAATTATTTAAAAAGCTCGGCAAACCTAGCGCTTTACAAATTTTACAATATTTAACTGTATCGAGAGGAAAAATATCATAACATACTTGTTGCAGTGGTGGAATCTATATGTCTTGCAGTCAATTGCTGCTGTCAGTGACTGAGTGTAAAAGAGTCGTTTCCTGTAAAAAGTAAATCCGTTTATCAATATATATATAGAATTTGATACAGCTCTGAATTTGGATTGTGATAAAATAAATATTTGACACAGCATAGGTTTATGACACAGAATGAATGTGGTCTTAGAACTTAAAAATGTTTGAAATTTTAAATTTATCTATCATATTATCGTCAAATATCCAAAATTTAAATACATGGTTAGATTCGGCGGATCAAAGAACCCAATGAATTCAATTTTTTATGAAATCAAACAAAGTTTCATTTTAGACCCTTTGGACCTCAATGTGGACCAATTTAGTAACGGGCCCCAAATCAAAAATCTAAATACATGGTTAATATATTCAGAATATCAATTAACAATATATATTCAATTTTTGTTGAAATCAAACAAAGTTTTATTTTGGACCCTGATGGACCAACTTGAAAACTGGACTAAAAATAAAAAAATCTACATACATAAAAAATAAGAAGATTTGGTATGAGTGCCAATGAGACAACACTCCATCCAGGTCACAATGTGTAAAAAGTAAACAATTATAGGTCAAAGTATGGCCTTCAACACGGAGCCTTGGCTCACACCGAACACCAAGCTGTAAAGGGCCCCCAAACAACTAGTGTAAAACAATTCAAACAGGAAAACCAACGGTCTAATCTATATAAAAAAAAATGTTAAGATTCAGCATATCAAAGAACCCCAACAAATAATTTTTTGTTAAAATCAAACTAAGTTTAATTTTTTAAACCTTTGGACCTTAATGTGGACTAATAAGAAGACCAGGCCTAAAATCAAAAGTCTAAATACACGGTTAGATTTAGCATATCAAAGAACCCTCAAAAATTTAATTTTTGTTTAATTTTGGACCCTTTGGACCTTAATGTGGACCAATTTGAAAACGGGGCCCACATTAAAAAACTTTTTTTTTTTTTTCTTTTTTTTTATAATGAATTTTCTTTATTGTAACAAATAGACTAGTACAACATGTATGAACAAAACTATACAGAATGACATATTCACAAAAAGGAAGTATTAAATAAGTAAACAACAATTGAATATATGATGGAACAACAATAGGTTGAAAATAAATAATTTTCTTAAGACATTGGAATCTTATTTGTTCTTGCAATATCTATTAGTGGTGTTTCAATCAAAATTCGACATTTATTATTTGTTCTATAATAGGGGCTCAGGGACTCCAGTATTTGTTATATTCATCTACAGAGAGGTTTTTAAATGAAATGTATTTTTCTAAGTTCAAGTGTTCCTTTAAATAGTTTTTTAAAGCATTCAAATTTGGCAAAACTTCTTGTAATTTTGTTCGGTAAATATAGTATTTTGAAAGCAGAATAATCTTATTTTTAACAAAATTCAATTTTACATTTTCGTAGATACCAAATAGAATAATCATTATATTCAAGTTCAATATTTGTCATTTCAAAAATCCAGGTGTTTAGTGCATGCCAGAGACTGGCGACCATCGGACAGCTCCAAAATACATGTTCTATGGTCTCTTGTCCTTCTTTGCAAAATGTACATATGTTGTTACTATTTATTTTCATCTTGTAAAGTAGCGAATTAGTTCCTAAAATTCTATGTATAATTCTATATTTGAACCAGCAAAGCTTCGTGCTTTTAGTATATTTTGTACACGAAGTGTGTATTTTTTTTCCAGTTAATACCAGTCATATTAAGATGGTTCTCCCATTTTTCCTTTGCAGCAAAAGTAATATATTTCTCATTCAATATTTTGTACATGTCCTTTGAACCTTTTTTTTTATTCAAAGAAGATACTTATGTTAAAAGGTAGTATTGCTTGATTTTGTTTCTCCTTTACTTCAATATTGATCGTGTTAAACCACTCATTAAGCGAGTGTGCTATTCCATAATAATGTAAAATGTTTGGCCTAAATTGATATAATTGTTGGAAATTTTGAAATGACATAACTTCGCTCTGATAATCTAACAAATCATGCACTGTCCAAATTCCAGCGTTTGCCCAGTTTTTATAGTAGACTCTTGAACCACCAATTTTAATGTTTTCTACCTCCCATAAAGAATAAGATAGAATTTCATCAATACATCTTGGTTTTTCTAATTTGATTAAGGGTTTTCCAAGTATCAAAAACCTCTTGCCAAAATTTATTTGATGACATTTTAATAGGCCCAATAAAAATTAGTGCACTAAAATTTATTTGCTTCACAATACAGACTAATCTCACCCACTTTGAATTCGAATTATACAGCCGTCTTACCCATGTAAGTTTCAGTCCCTGTATAAATGCTTTTAAATTTAGCATTTTTAAACCACCCATATAATAATCTTGACATAAAAGATCTCGCTTGACCTTATCAGGTTTATTATCCCAGATAAAAGCATACATTTTATTTGATAAATTACATAACATATTCTCATCTGGACTAGGGATAGATCGAAACAGATGATTTAATTTAGATATGACCAAAGTTTTTAAAATGGTAATCTTTCCAAAGGGGGTGAGATACTGTTTTGACCATTTTTTCAAGTGTTGTCTATATTATCTAAATCTGGCCTATAATTTAAATTAATCATTCTATCTAAGTCAACTTAAAAAGTAATTCCAAGGAGCTTAAATGTACTGGAGCCCCATTTCAATCCCCACTTTACACAAATTTGATCCTGGCTATGTTTTTTTGCTACCTATCCAAATAACACTTGTTTTTTCTATATTAATCTTAAGTCCCGAGATTTCAGCATACAATTGGAGAACACGAAGAGATGCATCGAGCGATCCTGGCGAGCCATCTAATATCAATGATGTATCATCTGCATATTGAGAAAGTACAAAGTCTGTATCATCATCTATAGTAATACCCTTTATCTCCTTACTATTTCTTACCAAAATGCCTAATATTTCTGCACATAGCAAGAAAATATAAGGGGATAAAGGATCTCCCTGTCTACAGCCTCTCTCTACAGTGAAGAATTCTGACAGAAAACAGTTTTGTGTCACTGTAGCTGTTATATTGTTATAGAAGGTTTTAACCCAGGATATAACTGATTCACCAAAATTAAAATATCTAAATGTATCATAAAGAAAGGACCAAGAAATGGAATTGAATGCCTTCTCAAAATCAATCAGCAAGAGAATTCCTGGGATATTATTTTCTTCAGTAAAATGTAGAATATCATATATTAATCGACAATGTTCGCCTATATATCTACCTGGAACAAAACCAGTTTGATCAGAACTTATTAATTTTGACAAAACAGATTTTAGTCTCTCTGCTACAGCCCTTGGATGGTGTAAACTTCCCAAAATAACGTGTATGGTGTAATGGTGTATGGCATATGGTGCAATGGTAGAAGGTGTATGGTGCTATGGTGTATGGTGTAAGGGGAATGGTGTAATGGTGTATGAGGAATGGTGTGATTGTGTAACGTGCGATCGGGAATGGTGTGAATGAATGGTGTACGACATTTCATTGGTTGAAACCGAAGTTCATTTTATTTTAATTTTTCGGATTGTAAACATAAACAATAATAATAATCCTATTGTTCTTTTTTCCCAGTAAAGCAAATTACTTTACTCGTTAGACTCTATGTCATATATATTTAATATACACATATTAAAAAATCTTTTTTTTTCTTATTCTTATTTACATTAAACAATGGCTTTAAAATTACACACTTGTGATCACATGCAGTTATCATAAAAGAAAGGATTTTATTTAAACTAGAAGGCGGATAGAAAGGTTATCCACGCATCGGAACAGTATTTTTATATCACGGGTTATCAACATCATTTTTAAAGTTGCTTCGTTCCCCACTTTTGACAGTCTCTTTATAAATATCTTATCGTCATTCACCTATGTTTGCTTTGGATTTACGATTCTGTTTTCCAAAAAATGTTCAAAGGAAAATTGTACAGTGTTATTGCACATAAGGTGTTGTATAATTATGAACAATCTCGTCAATTTCGTTAGATTTGTCTTTACGGATTATAAATGATATCTTGAACGTCCGAAAAAATATACTTATGTGAAACGGGATGAAATATTTGCCACTTGATATTTAGCCACCAACAAAATCAACCAACCGACATAATATACTAACAGTATACTTTTCCTAGAAGAGAACTTCTCATACTTTTCATTATAAAGTACAAATGAAATCTGTCATGTCAGTCACACTGTTGGATGATGAGGTGGAATAGTTTTATTATACAAACCATCCTGAACTACTGAGTTTAAATCGTCACACCTCAGCAAGCACGACTAATTTATGCGCAGACCAACCCATCACACAATAGCCCAAAAGGAATCTGTGATGTACCCGTCCATATTCAGAAGTCATGGAAGTGGGAAATACATATACTGATACTGACTTTAGTGACAGTTTTATATAACGAATACAGAGATGAAATGCTGGCACTCTAAATTAAAGCGGACAAGATTTTGTTATCATTGTATTGCAATGTTGCTGTCATTTGTATTATACAATCCATCCTGACATCAAAATATTGCTGATTTACTATGCGGCTGCCGCTATATAGATTTACATAATAAAGTGCAAATATGGTCAGTTTTGTTTGATACTTTAAAATAGTTTTGTTATACGAGTCAGCCTGAGGTATCAAAACTACTGAAATTTTCTTGCGAGACAATATTTTTAATAAAAAGAGGACATGCTGGCTATCTAGATTGATGGGAACAAATTGTTGTTGTCATTGTATTGCAATATTGCTGTCATTTGTATTATACAATCCATCCTGACATCAAAATATTGCTGATTTACTATGTGGCTATATACATAATAATGTGCAAATATGGTCAGTTTTTGTTGATGCGTTTAAATAATTTTGTTATTCTAGTCAGCCTTAGGTATAAAAATTACTGAAATTTTGTTGCGAGACAATATTTTGAATAAAAAGAGGACATGCTGGCAATCTAAATTGATGGGGATAATTTTTGTTGTCATTGTGTTGCAATGTTGCTGTCATTTGTATTATACAATCCATTCTGACAATAAAATATAGCTGCTTTACTATGTGGCTATATAGATATACATAATATTAAAAGTGCAAATATGGTCAGTTTTGGTTGATGCTGTAAAATAATTTTGTTATACAAGTCAGCCTGAGGTATCAAAACTACTGAAATTTTCTTAAGAGACAATATTTTGAATAAAAAGAGGACATGCTGGCTATCTAGATTGATGGGGACAAATTTTTGTTGTCATTGTATTGCAATGTTGCTGTCATTTGTATTATACAATCCATCCTGACATCAAAATATTGCTGATTTACTATGCGGCTATATAGATTTACATAATAAAGTGCAAATATGGTCAGTTTTGGTTGATACTTTAAAATAGTTTTGTTATATGAGTCAGCCTGAGGTATCAAAACTACTGAAATTTTCTTGCGACACAATATTTTGAATAAAGAGAGGACATGCTGGCAATCTAGATTGATGGGGACAAATTTTTGTTGTCATTGTGTTGCAATGTTGCTGCCATTTGTATTATGCAATCCTTTCTGACAACAAAATATTGCTGATTTACTATGCGGCTATATAGATTTACATAATAAAATGCAAATATGGTCAGTTTTGGTTGATTTGTTTAAATAATTCTGTTATACGAGTCAGCCTGAGGTATCAAAACTACTGAAATTTTGTTGCGTGACAATATTTTGAATAAAAAGAGGACATGCTGGCTATCTAGATTGATGGGAATAAATTTTTGTTGTCATTGTATTGCAATGTTGCTGTCATTTGTATTATACAATCCATCCTGACATCAAAATATTGCTGATTTACTATGTGGCTATATAGATATACATAATAATGTGCAAATATGGTCAGTTTTTGTTGATGCGTTTCAATAATTTTGTTATACTAGTCAGCCTTAGGTATCAAAATTACTGAAATTTTGTTGCGAGACAATATTTTGAATAAAAAGAGGACATGCTGGCAATCTAAATTGATGGGGATAATTTTTGATGTCATTGTGTTGCAATGTTTCTGTCATTTGTATTATACAATCCATTCTGACAATAAAATATAGCTGCTTTACTATGTGGCTATATAGATATACATAATATTAAAAGTGCAAATATGGTCAGTTTTGGTTGATGCTGTAAAATAATTTTGTTATACAAGTCAGCCTGAGGTATCAAAACTACTGAAATTTTCTTACGAGACAATATTTTGAATAAAAAGAGGACATGCTGGCTATCTAGATTGATGGGGACAAATTTTTGTTGTCATTGTATTGCAATGTTCCTGTCATTTGTATTATACAATCCATCCTGACATCAAAATATTGCTGATTTACTATGCGGCTATATAGATTTACATAATAAAGTGCAAATATGGTCAGTTTTGGTTGATACTTTCAAATAGTTTTGTTATATGAGTCGGCCTGAGGTATCAAAACTACTGAAATTTTCTTGTGACACAATATTTGGAATAAAAAGAGGACATGCTGGCAATCTAGATTGATGGGGACAAATTTTTGTTGTCATTGTGTTGCAATGTTGCTGTCATTTGTATAATGCAATCCATTCTGACAACAAAATATTGCTGATTTACTATGCGGCTATACATGTCTAGATTTACATAATAATAAAATGCAAATATGGTCAGTTTTGGTTGATTCGTTTAAATAATTTTGTTATACAAGTCAGCCTGAGGTATCAAAACTACTGAAATTTTGTTGCGTGACAATATTTTGAATAAAAAGAGGACATGCTGGCTATCTAAATTGATGGGGATAATTTTTGCTGTCATTGTGTTGCAATGTTGCTGTCATTTGTATAATGCAACCCATTCTGACAATAAAATATAGCTGCTTTACTATGTGGCTATATAGATATACATAATATTAAAAGTGCAAATATGGTCAGTTTTGGTTGATGCTTTAAAATAATTTTGTTATACGAGTCAGCCTGAAGTATCAAAACTACTGAAATTTTCTTGCGAGACAATATTTTGAATAAAAGAGGTCATGCTGGCTATCTAGATTGATCAGGACAAATTTTTGTTGTCATTGTATTGCACTGTTGCTGTCATTTGTGTTATACAATCCACCCTGACATCAAAATATTGCTGATTTACTATGCGGCTATATAGATCTATATAATAAAGTGAAAATATTATGGTCAGTTTTGGTTGATGAGTTAAATAATTTTGTTATATGAGTCAGCCTGAGGTATCAAAATTACTGAAATTTTGTAGCGAGACAATATTTTTGATAAAAGGAGGGCAAAAATATTTCCAAATTTGTTATCCCTATATAAATTAACAGATTGACACACTCCCCATTTCCATTTTCAATTTTATAATTATAAGTGCAAATATGGTCAGTTTTGGTTGATGCTTAAAATAATTTTGTTGTACATGTTGTACATGTACCAGTCATCCTGAAGTATTCATTTTTGGCATTGTTTGTCGATTTTATCTGAAAACCAAGTTTATAAGATTTACGATACATGTTAAAACCGATAATAATAGCATTGTAACCAATATCGTTTTTAATTTATAGATAGGCAGATCGCGGATAAATTTGCATTACAAGCAAAGTTTTATGCGTACTTTATTTACAAATACATGTATATATATTTAATCTGTATTGTTTATATAACCATCATAGGCATGACCACGGAGATTTTAATTTTATACATTAATTTACAATATTGTGATCAAAATTCGTTTTTTAAATCAAATAAATAATTTTGTAGTCGCACGCTTTCTTTGAAATTTAATTGCATTATGGGTAATTTCGGATCGTGTAGATAGAATGGGGAATGGTGTATGGTGTAATGTGTAAGGTGTATGGTGCAAAGGTGTAACGTGTATGGTGTAATGGCACAAGGTGTATGGTGTAATGGTGTATGGTGAATGGTGTAATGGTGTATGGTGTGAGTGGGAAGTTTACACCATCCAAGGACTGTATACAGCTTGATGCCAATTTATATGTAGAATTTAGAATAGTAATAGGTTTCCAATTTTTAAGAAATTGTTTTGGTTTACCATCTTTTGGAATACATGTAATCAATCCCTGCCTCTGGGTGACAGACATTTGGCCCTTCCCACCTCCAAAATTTATAGATCTAAGGACAAATTTACCAATATCAATCCAAAAAATTTTAAAAAATTCTGCCGTGTAACCATCAGATTCCGGACTCTTGTTATTTTTTATTCTCTTTAATGCTGCAGTTAATTCAGAAAAACTAATCTTTCCCTCCAATAACTGCTTTTCATCCTCGCTAAGCTTCGGTATATTATTATAACACTTGTCCCGTGTTAAATCAACCCTTTTCAAACAATCTTGTTTTTTATAAAGTTTCTCATAAAACACCCTTGTCTGATTTAAGATTTCTTTTTGTTCTTCCACTATAACACCATTTTCTAAAGTAAGTTTTTTTATAGTCTTATTAATATGATTCCTAGTCTCTAGATTTAAAAAAAAATTGGTAAGTTTTTCTCCTTCTTCAATCCACTGACTTCTTGACCTAACATATTGTCCCTGTACCTTCTTTTGTCTATACATTTTAAGTTCTGCTTTTTTCTGATCAATCTCTTCAAGATTTTCTTCTGTTAGTGCATTTTCTTCTTATTGTTTTAATTTTAAAATAATCTCATTTTCAATTTTTATACCCTCCTTTTTTTTATAAGAGGCGTATGAAATAATTTTACCGCGTATTTCTGTGAGTAAAGTTTCAAAAAATTACTAGTCATCAACAGTAAATTCAATTTCAGAGTTGTCAATATTTTGTAAATTTTCATCTCTATATATCTTGATGGCATATTGTTCTTTTACTGTACTTAAGAGTTTTTTTTATCTCTTTAACATAATCAGTATCATGAAGAAGGGAATTATTAAACTTCCAAAGGCCTCTGCCTTTTATAAATTCATTAATCTTGAAAGAAAAGATCACTGGTGAATGATCAGACCTATAACTATTATCAATTTTAACATCACTAACAAAGTAAAAAATATTATCAGAAATCAGAAAAAAGTCTAAACGAGATTGTTTAAAGGGTTTTTTCCTCCAAGTAAATCTTTTCACATTGGGGTATAATTCTCTAAATGGACCAACTAGATTAAAGTCTTCCATTAGTTGTAATACTTTTTCTCTAGACTTTGGGTTGTTGATATTAACATTATTATGAGTGTCAAGATTAAAACTTTGAATTAGGTTAAAATCACCACAAAGAATACAAGAATGATTATTAAATTCCTCAATGATGTCTGCCACCTTTTGATAAAAGCAAGGAGTGTCAACATTTGGCCCATAAATATTAACTAAGGTAATTCTTTGTTTTTCAATTGTAATATCCAATCCTAGAAGGTTTCCACCCTCATCTTTTTTAACTTTAAGAATTTGAAGATCAAAGTTTTCATTAAAAAAGATGGCCACGCCTCTCTGATTGGATGTAAATGAATTGAAAAGGCATTCTCCCTTCCACTGATTTTTAATGTCTAATTCGTCTTGTTCTGTAAAATGTGTGTCCTGAAGACAGTAGATATCAAAATTCTTTGACTTTAAATAATTCAAAACATCTCTCCGTTTCTCCTTTGTATAAAGACCTTGACAATTATTTTAAGAATATCACCCTTCATGCATGTGTTTAGCTTTATCAATATTTATAACTCTAATGATGAGTGAGTATACATGAATATACCATGAAATTTGTGAAATCAAGGGACTTTTAGAATTCTTTTCCTTTAAAACTGTATAATTTTTCAAGATCTGTGACACCTTAAGACATATTTGTAATTTACAATAAATGCATATATATGAAAACATAAAATACAATAGCAAGACAGAGTCCAACATTAAAATCAAATATTAAATCTGCACTCTGAGACATTCACTATTGTTGTGTAGGATATTCACTCTAAATGGTCTAAGGGAGATAACTCAGAAGAAATTTTAATAAATACATTGGATTCAGATGGAAATTTTATTTGAGCAAACCCAACAGTGAATATCTGTATAGTTCATGTTATGTACATATTTTGAAAGATTATTTCATTCCTATAATTTCATAATACATTTAATTTCCTTACTGTCATTCTTTCCAACACACAAAGACATTTTTTCCATTCTATGTGGAAATGGCAAAAAAGAAAAGATCACACAAGAAACACAAGTATACAAATTAAAAAACTTAATACCCAGTTATATTTAGCATATCAAAGAACACCACTGTTTCAATGTTTGATGTCATCAAACAAAGTTTAATTTTGGACCATTTGAACCTCTTTGTAGATCAATTTAAATATGGGACCCAAAATCAAAAATCTAAATACATGGTTACATTTAGCATATTAAAGAACACCAAGAATTCAAGACTTTGAATAAAACCCTATTGAAATTGGTCAAAATTATAATCAGCAATATATACAAAGCATTCGAAAAGTATTGTTTTTGGCCCCTAATTCCTAAACAGTTAGGACCATAACCCCTAAAATATATCCCAACCTTCCTTTTTTGGTATGGAACCTTGTGGTACAATTTTAAAGAGACCCATATACTTATACTCAAAAGTAAAACAACAAAAATACCACACTCCAAGGAAAATTCAAAACGGAAAGTCCCTTAACATATTGGCAAAACCAAAAGCTCAAACAGATCAAACGAATGGAACAAAACTGTCATATTCCTGACTAAGTACCGGCATTTCCTTGTGGTGAAAAAAGAAGAGTGGAATGTCGTCTTCAGACATATACTTGGGTCTCTTCTCGTTTTTAATGTCCATAAAAAGACTTGCAGTGTTATCGTTTCATAAATATTTAGGGGGAGCACATCGAATTGTTGTACCATCAATTCCTGCCACAGAAGTCAGCGCCGTCGTTCTATACCAAATAACTGCTGATTCAGTCAAGTATGTTTAGCTGGAAAAAATTAACCCTTTTTAACAGCCTTTGCAAGTCCGAAGAAATAGATTCGCATTCCTGAACAGAGAATGCTATTTACACATGAAGCACTCGAAAATGTTGTACCAAGGGGTAATTCCTTAAGTAATATCGGAGAAAAAAGGGGGAAAATTTCAACAGAGTGTTTATAGCAT
Source organism: Mytilus californianus (assembly GCF_021869535.1). Taxonomy (NCBI): domain Eukaryota; kingdom Metazoa; phylum Mollusca; class Bivalvia; order Mytilida; family Mytilidae; genus Mytilus; species Mytilus californianus. The sequence goes on along the minus strand of NW_026262712.1, from coordinate 120,231,376 downwards.
ATGCTCTAGTATTTTCAGTGTTTTCCTTACGTATACCTGTGCTTTCTCCTGTTCTAAATGTTGGTTAAAAAATATGCAGTGCCATTGTATATTGCATAGTAAGGTGGAGCACCTGCTAATGTTGTACCAGGAATAAGCAGGTTAGAATTAATGGTTGGCTTATTTATCGACCTAAAACTTTTGAATGCCTGAACTGAATTTCCGAAACCAGACTGCACTATTTTTCCAATTCAATGAATGTCCTTTCCAAAACTCTAAACATTTTGTAAATTGAACTACAAACAATGGAGCTATGATTTTTCAAAGTTTTCCATATAAACTTCCGTATTCCTCACTACGTTTGATATTTAAAAAAATACCCTGGTCTTCTTTATCGACCTATAACGTTTGCATGACTCGATCATTTCAATATCGAGACAGGCACCACAGTTTGTGCAATAAAATTTCCTTACCAAAACACTTAACAGTTTATAAATCGGACTGCAAACAACGGAGCTACGATTTTTCAAAGTTTGCCTTGAATCCTTACCAGATTATCTCCCCTGAATTGAAATATGCAAATTTTGTCATAACCTGGGTATACCCATAACCCATAATCCATTATGAAACATTATCAAAGGTACCAGACTTAACATTTTTACTACGCCAGATATATTTTGTATACATCAAATTAAAAAGTAGAGAGATAATATGTATAGTTTATTGATTAAAACAAGTAGAGAAATACTGCATATACTATACTTAGAAATTATTTTGAAAAAAAACACCAAAAAAAACGCTTTCCCACTGCGGTCGGAAATCGCGACCCTACACTTGAGTGATACCAGAGAGGTAGCTTCCTCTAGACAATCCTCCAAGCATTTCAGAACAGTTAACTTTACGAACATATCTCTATTCAAATCCATTCTACATCTGTTTGAATATTGAAGTCGAAGTTACTTTTCGCATACTTCAATATTTTCAAAGTCCACACGCATGCGCAAAGGCAAAAGGTGCATCTTAAAAGGCTCATCTTCGTTTAAAGCCTATACCCTAACCCAAACCCTAACCCTCATATATTCATACGCCAGCCATATCACAACTCTTATAATGTAGCTACACCCCATTATTCTCTGAAATTCCTTATACCCTAGACTAAACCCTAACCCTGACCCTAACCCTGACCCGAAACCCTGACCCTTAACCAAACCCTGACCCTAACCGTAACCCTAACCCTAACCCCAACCCAAACCCAAACCCTAACCCAAACCCTGACCCTAACCCAAAATTCGTTAAAATCGGTATTTTGAAGGCCTTACTTTATCTTGGAACTGGTAAGTCTAGGGGGTAACCGATTAGATTTTCGTATTACGTTTTTTCACGAACTTCTCAAAAATCACAGTTTTGGAGGGGTTGGGGGTCAGGTTATGGTTTCTAGTACTTTTCAAAGTCGATCTTTTCAAAATCTCAACATGATCCTATGCTTCGATCGGCTTGAAATTAAAAAATCGATCCCGTTAAGGACAGTACTTTTCGACGATTAAGCCTATAGTGAAGGACGCATATTTTTATCTTTTGTAGTGTCGGAGTTGGGGTTAATGTCGGGGTTAAGCTTAACTCTTTTCAAAGTCAATCTGTATTAAATTTCAACATGATCCTGTGCTCCGATCGGATTGAAATTAAAAAATTGATCCCAAAACGGCAGTACTTTTTGACGAGCAAGCCTATGATGAAGACCGCATGTCTTAATCTTTTGTAGTTTCGGAGTTGGGGTTAATGTCGGGGTTAGGCTTCACTCTCACACAAACGGTTCTTCCGTGAGGTCGGAAAGTGCGGCTGTACACTTCAGTGATACCAATAAGTTTCCGTCCTCTAGATTGCCTTTTTAGCTTTTCGGAACAGTTAACTTTAAGAAAATATCTCTATTCGAATCCATTATACACCTGTTTGAACAATGAAGTCATAGGCAATTTGAACAATGAAGTCATAGGCACTTTTCATACACTGTACTTATGGGGGAAATTTCACGCATGCGCATTCACAACAAAGGGCACACATGCGCAGAAGTGACAAAGGGCACCTCAATTGTCAAACCCTCGCCAAAGTCCCCTTCCCTAACTCTTACCCTAACCTAACCCTAACCCTAACCCTAACCCTGACCCTAACAATAAACCCTAACCCTAAACCCTAACCCTAACCCTAACCCTAACCTTGGGTTCAAAAATCTACCAAATTTTTCCACAAGAATAACGAAATCTGTGTCATTTTACTATCTTAAGGCTGGAACTTTTTCTCATTCATAAGCTGAAAAAATGCGCCAGCTATTGGTGCATATAAGACGTGTATATCTAGCGGGGTCATTGAGTAACGACATGAAACGTGTTTGAACAAAATCGCTGAAAGACGGAAAACGCCAGCTATTGCAAACGGTTCCAAAGCGTTTTACATGGTTTTTCAATCTCAGAATTAGGTGTGTAAAATTTAAAGTGTGTGGCCCACTTGCAAAGAGGAAAAGGAAATAAAAAATGTTAGTCAAACATTCCATCATGAGGTATTAAAGTACCCATTTATTTTTTTTAGTTACCGTGGACTGAAAAATTGTGTACCAAAAGAATAAAATGTTGATGCCGGTAAAGAATAATCACGAAAAAGGTCAATGTTGGCACCCTATATAGATGAGTACAACACATATAGCAATTTGAAACTTAAACTCCTTCACTTTTATGTCTAACAATCCATCTTGAGGTACAAAAAGTACGCAATTACCACGCCAGTACAAGAATATTAATAAAAAAAAGAAATATTGTCGCCTTTTATTGTTATCGACACCAATATAAGTAACCGTAGACTTATACTGCTCTCATTTCGTGTCAAATTATCCATCTTAAGAATAAAATGTTCCTGCCGGTACAGAATAATCATCAAAAAGGGAAGATATTGGCACCATTTATAGATGCCTACAACAAATACAGCAAGCTGAAACCTTAATTTCTTAACTTTTGTGTCTGTAAATCCATCTTAACCATAAATATTACTCTATTGTGAGGCCAGTGCCAGAATATTAAAAAACATGAAAAAGTTTGTCACTTTTACAGCAGGTCGTTGATACAAATTCGAATTAAAAAACTAAATGGGCATATCAATACCCACGCTACATCAATTTTTAAAGACCCAAATGTTGCAAAACACTTGTCCTACCTCAATGACAAATATGTTGTTGTCCCCGCAGATAAAGCCCCAAACAACATCGTTTTTGTGTGTAAATATCATTACATAAACTGCTTGATAAATGAAATAGGTATTGACAATTCACTTGGAAACTCAACATATACCCTCACGACACTTACCAAACAGGAAATCCTGGATAATCATAGGTCTGTTCTATGTTCCTTTGGAATTTCAACCAAAGATGAAGAACTGGATCTTCCATCACTGTATTGGATACCTAAACTACATAAGTGTCATTTCAAACAACGGTATATTGCTGGGTCTTCCAAGTGCTCCACGAAACCTCTTTCTAAATTATTAACATCTATTTTATCAGCAATCAAAGCCGGGCTCCAAAGTTATTGTGAAACTGCATATTCTAGAGGTGGCGTGAATCAGATGTGGATACTAAAAAATTCCAAAGATCTTTTAGAGTACATACAATCTAAGACTCTCATCTTGCAATAGTATTAAAACATTTGACTTTTCTACACTTTACACAAGTATTCCCCATTCCAAACTAAAAGACAAATTGAAAGAGTTGGTATTACTTTGTTTCATTAAAAAGAATGGCGAACGTAGATACAAGTATCTTTTCTTGGGGAGGGATAAATCCTACTTTGTAAAGAATCACTCTGATTCAAACAAAAAATTCTCTGAAACTGACATTATCAAGATGCTTGATTTCTTGATTGACAACATATTTGTTACGTTTGGAGGACGTGTTTTTCAACAGACTGTCGGAATTCCAATGGGAACCAATTGTGCCCCTCTTCTTGCCGACTTGTTTCTTTGTTATTATGAGGCTGACTTCATACAGGAACTTGACTTACATCTAGAAATTGACAATTAGGGTCGGTTGAAAACAAAACTTTACGACAAAAGAGATGATTTCAGCTTCCCAATTGTGAACTTTCCATTTCTATGTAGCAACATTGCAGCAGCGCCTGCATACGGAGTATATATCTCCAATTGATACGATATTCCCGGGCTTGTATTTCCTATCATGATTTCCTTGATAGAGGATTGCTGCTCACAAGGAAGCTATTAAGCCAAGAGTTCCAAATGGTGAAACTGAAATCATCCCTTCGTAAATTTTACGGACGCCATCACGAGTTGGTTGACCGTTATGGAATAACCGTTTCACAGATGATATCGGATATGTTCCTTCTGTCGTAACTACAATACCCTTCCCTTTTCACGAATGTGACTTACCAAATTAGACTATTTACTGGATTTGTAATAACATAAGCAACACGACGGGTGCCACATGTGGAGCAGGATCTGCTTACCCTTCCGGAACACCTGAGATCACCCCCAGTTTTTGGTGGGGTTCGTGTTGCTTAGTCTTTAGTTTTCTATGTTGTGTCATCTGTACTATTATTTGTCTGTTTGTTTTTTTTATTTTTGGCCATGGCGTTGTCAGTTTGTTTTCGATCTATGAGTTTGACTGTCCCTCTGGTATCTTTCGTCCCTCTTTTAATTGGTATCGACATAAATATTAGTAACCGTAGACTTATAAATCTCTCAACTTGTGTAAAACTATTCATTCTTATTGCTGTCGACAAAAGTTTTAGTAACCGTAGACTTCAAGACTGTGTAAAACTATCAGTCCTGAGATACCAAAAGAATAAAATGTTGATGCCGGTAAGGAATAACCAAGAAAATGGCTAGTATTGGCACCGTATATTGATGAATGCAATAAATATAGCACTTTGAAACCTTTATTCCTTGATTTTTATGTCTGACAATCCATTTTAAGGTACAAAAAGTCCTTCATTATCAGGCCAGTGCAAGAATATTATAAAAAGAAAGAAATATTGTGGCTTTTAATTGTTTTCGACATAAATATTAGTAACCGTAGACTTTTAAATCCCTCAATTTGTGTAAAACTATTCATTCTTAGAATAAAATAATGATTCCGGACCAGAAAAATCAGGAAGAAGGAAAAATATTGGCACCTTTTGTTGATAAGGACAACAAATTTTGAAATAAAAACATCTCGGCGCATGCGCAATGGAACTAAGGTAAAAATCATTACATAAACTGCTTGATAAATGAATTAGGTATTGACAATTCATTTGGAAACCCAACATATACCCTCACGACACTTACCAAAGAGGAAATCCTGGATAATCATAGGTCTGTTCTATGTTCCTTTTGAATTTCAACCAAAGATGAAGAACTGGATCTTCCATCACTGTATTGGATACCTAAACTTCATAAGTGTCCTTACAAACAACGGTATATTGCTGGGTCTTCCAAGTGCTCCACGAAACCTCTTTCTAAATTATTAACATCTATTTTATCAGCAATCAAAGCCGGGCTCCAAAGTTATTGTGAAACTGCATATTCTAGAGGTGGCGTGAATCAGATGCGGATACTTAAAAATTCCAAAGATCTTTTAGAGTACATACAATCTAAGACTCTCTCATCTTGCAATAGTATTAAAACATTTGACTTTTCTACACTTTACACACGTATTCCCCATTCCAAACTAAAAGACAAATTGAAAGAGTTGGTATAACTTTGTTTCATTAAAAAGAATGGCGAACGTAGATACAAGTATCTTGTCTTGGGGAGGGATAAATCCTACTTTGTAAAGATTCACTCTGATTCAAACAAAAAATACTCTAAAACTGACATTATCAAGATGCTTGATTTCTTGATTGATAACATATTTGTTACGTTTGGAGGACGTGTTTTTCAACAGACAGTCGGAATTCCAATGGGAACCAATTGTGCCCCTCTTCTTGTCGACTTGTTTCTTTGTTATTATGAGGCTGACTTCCTACAGGAACTTCTTAGGAAGAAAGATAAGAAGTTAGCAATATCCTTTAATTTACGTTCCGCTATATAGATGATGTTCTCTCACTAAATAATACAAAATTTGGTGACTATGTTGAACGAATCTATCCCATCGAACTTGAAATAAAGGATACTACAGATACAGTTAAGTCTGCCTCGTATCTTGACTTACATCTAGAATTTGACAATTAGGGTCGGTTGAAAACAAAACTTTACGACAAAAGAGATGATTTCAGCTTCCCAATTGTGAACTTTTCTACGATATTCCCGGGCTTGTATTTCCTATCATGATTTCCTTGATAGAGGATTGCTGCTCACAAGGAAGCTATTAAACCAAGAGTTCCAAATGGTGAAGTTGAAATAATCCCTTCGTAAATTTTACGCTTCCCATTTCACGAATGCGACCTACCGAATTTGACTATTTACCGGATTTGTAATAACATAAGCAACACGACGGATGCATACGTTATTGTGACCCAATTCATCTGTTATTATGATATATACATCGTTGTCAAAAAATTGCATTAATATTTGTTTATGAACAAAGATTGAGAAAAACAGTGTATGTTTGTTTGTTTTCTTTAGAAAATTTGAGACCAAGAGTGGGGGGTTTTTGAAATGATTGAAGACTTGAAATAGAAATCCATGGATTTTCTTTTCTGTATGGAGTAAAATCTATTAGAAGGACAAAGGTGTGATTAATAAGTTGTTCATGGTGTGTAGTTGCCTAATATACATTGTAGATTCAATATATATGTAGGACTCGGAGGTGCGATGTGGACGCTGAAGTGCAATGGTCACGCTGAAGTGCGATAGTCTTCGCAGAGGTGCGATGGTTTGTTCGCTGAAGCGCGATGGTCTATAAATGTCATTAGTTACAGTTTGATACTAAATAAGAGATCGTTCTCTTTAAATTTGCTGCATGGGGACATTATTCTGCTTTAACATTTTATCTTAACGTAATCTCAGCTCTCAGCTCTCATGAGTTCCACGTTTCCCGTAATATCATAATACGGAAAGTAAACTTCAACGTTACAATTAGGACTGGAGATATTTATCTTGACTGTGATTAATTAAACGGGTAAATAGTCTAGATGATTTACTTAATAAACATGAAAAGCTGTTTTTAACAAACAAATTGACTTTTTCATCGACATCGAAAATATAGTTTATGTAATCCATCGCACTTCAGCGTAACCACCATCGCATTTCGGCGAAGTTACAAACAAGATAGTGTCACAATGCCATCATCGCACTTCAGCGTGACCAAAAACACACTTCAGCGCCAAACCATCGCATTTCAGCGTGGCCATCGGGGTTCGGAGTCCTACATATATATACATGGTCTCAAAATAAAATAATGAATATTTGTATAAGGCATATACACAGGTATAATTTGAATTCTCGCCTGCCATTTCTATCCTGTTTGAGCTGAGTAACAAAACAGATTATGTTTTGTCCTCCATATACTGCAAAGATTGAGATGTGGTATCATTACCATTGACACAACTACCCACTAGAGTTCAAATGAAGTAAATGTAAGCAATTATACTTGACACTTAATTGTGCCACTGTATAGCCCTCAAAAAGGAGAAAACGCATACTGTATAATCGGCTATAAAAGGCCCCAGCCTGGAAAATGTACAATGATACAATTCCAAAAAAGACGGACATAAACCAACGACAACCAATGAACTAAAGGCTCGTGACATGGGACAGGCACATAAAGAATGGTGGTGGGGTTGAACATATTTGTGTGTGCTCAAACCTCGTCAAACCTTGGACATAAGTGCAACACAGCATAGAACAAACTGTAAAAATCAGTTGCTATATAAATTTCACTTGAATATTGACCACATAATTTCAGTGTGTTAATGAAATTTTTGAGCAGTGAAAATTTTGCTGGATCAGTGGAGTAGAAAATATAATGAAAAAAGCAACCGAACCAGTTGTGGGTGTGTTTTATAGTACAGCAAACAATTTGTATTCTAAGAACCTAGTTCAGTTGTGTGATTCTTTCCTACATTTCCCTTTTCAATTACCTATTGCCACTTCAAACATTTATCAAAGTACATAATATTTCACAGTGGTGTCTGCTGAAATTTTTTTTGTCTAAAAAATGCAGACTATATGAATACTTAAATGATGTTAATGGAGGTCAACTGTAATCCAGGCAAATATTCAGACAAATAAGAATATGACCGGATTCTGGTAGGTGTTGCACATTCGAAAAAACAGAGTTTTATGAAACTTGGGACAGTACGATGGCCAAATTTGAAAATATTTTTTATATATTTAACGGACGAATGGACTTTTTTTTTACAGTTAACATTAAGATATAGTCTCCAACCTTCATAGATTTTTTTTTATTTTGGCAGATTATCTTTTATTGATATATATCAGATAATATCTAGCAAAATTTTAAATTTTATTTTTAATACCGAATTTTACTTCTAAATGGACTTAGTTTTTTTTTTTTACATTTAAATACATAGGGCAGGGGGAGGTTCTTCATGAAATGTGAAACTTGGACATTAGCTTCTTCAAGTAAGAAATAGCATTTGTAAAGAACATTTCGATATCATTTGTCTCTTTTTTTTAATGCAACGATAGATGCCATCTGTGATGGTCTAAATTTTGGCAGTCAACAATACACTTTTACACTGATGGCAGCATTCACAGGCGAGATTCGAGAAGGGAGGAATTTGTAACATAAAATATTATCCCCATGAAATATTGTCCGTCGGACAAAACTTCATGAAAAATATTGTTCGCTGACACTATTTCATAATGACAAATCTTTTTGCGACAGCATTTTGGAGGTAAAGGAGTAACTGGAATATTCATTTGTGCTTATCTGTTATTATCAATCAAATAAAACACTTTAATGATATCATTATCCAACATGATATATGTTGATAACCTCCCCTTCATGAGACAAAATTTTTTGATAATCTTTAACAGGGCAAAATTCATAGTATTCATATGTGAAATATTGTCTTCTCTGGACATTTTTTCATAGATGAGGACAATATTTCGTGATACAGTCATAAAATATTGCCTTGAGGGACAATATTTCATAGGACAATATTTTGTTTAACAGATTCCTCAATCCTTTTTTACAATTTTTCTCTCAAATTTATCTTTAATATATAAACCTTAATTGAGTTAAATTCACGAACAATATTATAAAAAAAATGCACATCTTGAAGCAATCTCCCGACTAATTCGAAAATGCTGTTAGTAAACAAATTATTTTTTTTATTCTTACAGTGATAAAAATTGCAAATATCATGAATATTAATGAATAACTGAAAAAAAATATATCTGCGATATAAGTTAATACAAATAAAACATTGCATGAAGTCTAGTCTGGGACTATTATAGTATAATAGTCCGGACTATTATAGTATAATAGTCCCAAATGAAGTCCATCGTTTTAAATACGCGGCATTTAATACATTTCCGGAACTGAGTAATGTCCGCAATTGTTCCACGGTGTACCGATTGAGTCGTCTAAGCGTTTGTTGATAAGGAACGTAAAACAATATTAAACAATACACGATTAAAAAATTAAAAAGTCCAGCGTGTTACTGAAGATGGAGTTACTTGTTTGTACATGATTTAAAACAACTGATATCTCTTTTAAAAGAATATTGCTATCCAAAGACTGGTATGTCTTCATTTCAATGAAGCAACATGGTGTCAAATGGGGAATTCGTTAAAAAATCACATTTTTCACCGGATTTACATTAATTTTTAACGTAAGACAGTGTAGTTCAATCTTTGGATTGCAATTTTTAGATAATATACATTCAGACGACTTCATTGATACTTTGTTTCACATTCAAAAATTCCTTTAACACGCTGGACTTTTGAGTGGAAGGTATAATGCACGACCTTCAGTAGCGACTCGGGTCACGTGACTACTTTCACTTTCGATATGAAAAACCCATGCAATATTAAATTTAGGTCTTAATGTTTCATTCTACGATCTCTGTTTTCCTGGATCTTTTGCCATTTTTTGATTATATGCACTTCCATAAGACATGCATTTTTACGTATTTTTCTTGGTAAAATGCATTGATATCACTGCGTGATGATATTTTTCGTTAAATAATCCAGAGTTCTCTTAATATACTACCGAAATTTACCCAAAGGAACTTACTTTAAATAAATCTAACATAAACAGCAGTAGTTGTCCTTTTCTAGATTTAGACAATTCAATTTCTAAAGGGAAACGCCATACTAAAATTTACGATAAAAGAGACGATTTTTCATTCCCTATTGTTAATGTTCCTTTTTTAGACGGTGATGCTCCTTTGGCTCCATCATACGGTGTTTATATATCCCAACTCGATCGTTATGCCCATGTGTGTAGTGATGTCATAGATGTTTACGAATGTAATCAATGCATTACTGGTAAATTATTAAGTCAGGGATTTCGTTACCATAAATTACTTAAAACATTTTGATTAGTAAATTTGGCTGTACCTGTAGAAAACTTATCAACAACTGTATTTTACATCCTAAATTTTACGGTAATTTTGTACTAAAAGCGCAGAAATCACTATGTGATCCGTGTAAACTCATCGAACCTTTAAACACACTTATTAGTAAAAGGTTATCTTATTAATGTTGTAATATTGTTTACATTGGCATTAACATCGATTTTGTCATTAACAAATTAAAACATAACTAAATTTGTATTCTTTTCCAATGGTTTTGGGGATATGTAAATACACATCCAAGTTTATTTTCTATTTAGAGATTGCTTTATCTATATATAACATGATACATTTTTATTATAACGTTAAATCCCAACTATCATACTGCCTGTCGATACTTTTATTTTGGCATTGCACAAGTCATGTCTTCTTCGACTGTCCATGGCGTTAAAACACTAAATCCGTTGGATATGTTTTAATTGATTTTAGTCTCTGATGCATGATTTTTTATTATAATTTTTTTTTTTTTTTTTTTGCTTTTAACTAGCTTTCAGTAACTGCGATTACTCTCAAATCGTACTTTCTTGTTATTTTGACCTGTTGACACAATTTGTAATGCAGTTCTGTTATTCATCTGTTATTCAATGTTTCTTTTTTTGTGTTGTATCTCGTCTCACTATTTTCAATATGTACCACCTTTGATAAGTATTTAGTATGACGATAATTTGTTCACTTCTGTACTCGTACTGTGAACAACAAATTTATTTATTTTGAAAAAAATGTTTCCGTAATCCTAACAACAAAATTATTATATTTAAATCTACCTGTGTATGTTATTTTATTTAACACCAGTTTGTCCCAGGTTAGAGTTGTCTTTTTCACATTGTTCCTACATATTGTGTCATAGATCAAACTTATTCGTTCAGTGTATGTTTACTTGCTTTGGTTATATGTCTATTTGATCGATTTAAGTCATTTCAATTGATATTTTATAGTGTGTCTTTTTATGTTGTAATGTTACTCTACTGTTTCAGGTTAGGGTCAAGGTTGGCGCCTTTTAAAATGTTTGAACCCGCTGGATTTGTATGCATCTGTCCAAAGTCAGGAGCCTGTTGTTCAGTGGTTGTCGTTTGTTAGTGTCGTTCATAAGTGTTTCTCGTTTCTCGTTTTTTATATAGATTAGACCGTTGGTTTTCCTGTTTGAATTGTTTTACACTAGTCATTTTTGGGCTCTTTATAGCTTGCTGTTCGGTGTGAGCTAATGCTCCGTATTGAAGGCCGTACTTTGACCTATAATTGTTTACTTCTTTTACATTATGACTTGGATGGAGAGTTTTCTCATTGGCCCTCATACCACATCTTCTTATTTATAAGATCATGTAAGACAAATCAGTAAACACACATGAAAACAAACAACATAAAACAAAAACCCTGCAGACGAACCACGAGTAACTCGAATATACTGACAAATAAGACATATGTGAAATGTACCGAAAATACAGAATTCAAAACACAAACGAAATTAACAGACAACAACTCAGCTCAAAATGACCAACCGGACCCACACGTATAAGAAAGTAACAACAAAATGCCCGAAAGCGGGATATGTAAATACCGAACCAAGTCGTCTCCCACTTCATCCAGCCAATACGTCTTGAGGTCGATTATTGCCAATATTCCCACGATGTAATTAAATGCACCTCCAAGTTTGGATCAGGGACAATTGGTGGATTCCAAGTAGATATAAAAAACAAAAGCAGGGTCGTAGATTTGTCCAAATTTAACAACACTATAGCTATGAGATAATTAATACCAGCTTGATTAGGAATGATTTGATGTATGCTTGTTGTGTAGAACAGTTTCCTGATAATACATACTCAAGTGTTTTTAAAACAACGTATATCAGGGTGGTAAGGTTTTTTTTTTTAACTCTTATTGTATTTCTTCAATTTGTTATTTTCTATTTAAATATCGGTCCGGCTTATTAAAACTCACGAAAGATTTATCAATTCTAAAGTTTGAATTACACTCCTGGTTGTAATTGCATGACAATTTTCAATTGTGACTCCTATACATTTGAATCATGTGAATTTTCATATTATACTGAAATCTATTCTCACCAAATAAGACTTATCAATAGGTTTGTACTTAAAATGAGCAACACAACAGGTTACTCCCGTACTGATCTTTCTTGGCATTTTTTTATTTTACAAGCATCAGAAATATTCATAGCAAAACGCCGGGATAAAAATAACTGACTGATAAAGATGATTAATGAGCTATATGATCAAAGCATGTCTAAAAATGCTGAAATGTTTTACCCGTTATCTTTATCCGCTCAAACATTGGTTACTCCCGTGCCTTCATCTTGTCTTGAAAAGTAATGTTTGGTCTGTTCTGTTCTTTTAACATTATGCAGGGGCGTTACTTAATAAAGGCATGGACTACATGTAGTTATTTACATCAATTTATTACATAAAATCAAGAATCTATTAAATTTGAGATGAGTATAGAGATAAAAGGTTATTTTAGAAATAAGGAAAAAATATTACTTGTATAAGTTATTTTATACATCTTTGAATAAATTGGACTTTAGAATTTGGCACCAGGTAAAAGCATCATTAGCGTCCTGCGAAATCCAGCCTCTTGTTGAAATAAACAAACGTTAGCAGTCAGAATGTATTTGAATTATTACATCAATTTTATATTCTGTAATCGTATCTGTAGTTTTCCTAGACAAATACTCTGCACGTGATAAATCATCTTCCAACTGCTGTCGCATTTTCACACGGTTCTGACTCGTCGCTGATCTTGACAACTCTCTCAGTACATTCTTCTTTTTTAACTTTACAATCATCTGGATGACTTGTAATATATATTCCAACTCTATAATAGAACATATTTTTTATCACTTATTCGTCAACAAGATATCAGTAGAACATAAAAACATTTGATGTAAAGGTAACTGTATAAAAGGCAAAAAGCCGTTTTTGAATAATCAGGTACCATAAAATGCATACAGTCAAGTGACAATTCAACGACAAAACAGAACACACAAAATGGAAAATAAAACATAATTACTATCATAAACAGTTTTATATAATGCATACGAGATTCAATTTACTTAAGACTGGCAAAGCTCAAAGGTCCCTCACCCCTCGCATTCCAATGATTGACTGCTGCAAATTTGTATTTGTACAAGATGTAGTTGCACAATATGTTTCTAAAAGAGAGAACAGGCACCTGGGGGCAACTAATAATTACCCAGTTTAAATATTATTTTTTATTTCTTTAGCTTAATCGTCTTTTGTTTTAACTTGTTCTCAAGTTCAATGTTAACGTTAATAGACGTAAACTTTAAATCATGGTATATCTTGAATCAGAAATGCGTCATGATTTTAACACTGTTTCAATATTCAGATGCAGTTTAATAATATGAAAACATAAAGACGTGGTATGATCGCCAATAAGACAACTATCCACCAGAGACCAATTGACGTAAATTATAAGTAAATGTAGGTCGCATTACAGCCTTCAACAATGGGCAAAACCAATTCTGGTTCGTAAACTATAAAGGACATAGTTTTGTCTTGATTTGTATTTAATTGTTTGTTTGTTTGTTTTGTTTGTTTGTTTTGTTGTTTTTTTTTAGGGAGGGGGGGGGGGGGGCAGAATGTGTTTAGCGCGCACTTACGCTATCGGATCTTACACTTAATTTTTTGTCCATAAAGTTTGTCATGCATGCTAATATTTAAAGCGAATTTAAAGAACATATTATGAATATTTTGTTCAGAATGCAAATCACTTACGAACAACATTGTCCCCTGCGTAGGTCTGCATCACAATGACAAATTTGACATCCAATTTTCCTCGTTTGCCCAGCAAAAAGGTAACGTCCATTAATATAACAGCCAAACATTCTCCGGTCGGCTAAACAAATTAAGATATATTTACATTACGAAAAATTAGTTTTCAAGCTTAAGATGATAATTACTGGGGATCTAAACATAATTCAACATGAACATCTCCTAAAGGTGATATATCATGGTATAAATTGTTTCCGCATCCCTTGCCCACAGACAAAGAACCTAATTTAGAGGATAAATCAGCTCTCACCAGCAAGTCTTTAAGACTTTTGGGCCTACAGAAAGCCAGTATCGAGTGATCTCACACGATCCGATATTTCTTACAGCTATTTCACCAGCCATATGTCTTTTTTAGAAAGCTTAGAGCTAAAACTTTTAACAGTCACTCCACTGGTACGGAATACACAATATTTTGCAATGTTAATTGTGATCGACTAAAGTCCGTTTTCAGAGATAAAGACGCTGTGGAATTTGTCACCCGTGGTAAGGGGTGAAGCTTTCAAAATACAACACCCTGAGACAGATAAATTTCAAATTTGATACGTGATGTTCAGTTTTAACTATTTTAGAAGTCAAAGCTCTAACTGAAGCTTTCTAAAAAAGACGTATGGCTGATGAAATAGCTGTAAGAAATATCGGATCGTGTGAGATCACTCGATACTGGCTTTCTGTAGGCCCAAAAGTCTTAAACACTTGCTGTGAGAGCTGATTTATCCTCTAAATTAGGTTCTTCGTCTGTGGGCAAGGGATGCGGAAACAAACGATGCCTGACATGCAAGCAAATACTGAATACCCAGACTTTTAACAGTCACTCCACTGGTACGGAATACACAATATTTATGTTCATTGCAAGACTACAAATGGTGTGTATCTTTTACAGTGTAAATGTAGTAAACACTATGTTGGCAAGTCAGAATAGCCATTTCACAAACGTATGAACGGCCATCGTAGCGACTATGAATGCAAGCCAGACCTTCCTCTCAGTCGACATATGAAATCCTCTGGCCACACTAAGGCAGATCTTAATCGACTGACCATTACAATCATAGAATACAAGACTGCTTGGTCTAGGGAGAATAGACTCGCTCGAAAGATTTTGGATAAGAAAATTAAAAACTTTGGCACCAAATGGAATCAATGAAAAGGTGTAGTTCTTATTCGCGCAGTGCTTTTCATTTGGGTTATATTAGATATTAATACGCAGTCTCTTTTGGTAGACAACTCTAAAATTCTAGAATTATACCAGTTTAAATTGCAGGGAGCTATTCATTTGATACAATAAGTACACAGCCACGTTCAATTACTTAATCTTTGTCAAAATGTTTTGTTTTAATCATTATCAAACTGCTATTTATTTGGTATGTGTAAAAACCAGCCTCTATTGTAATTATTTTACCGTTGTCAATTTGAAATTTGAGTATTATACCAGCTCAAAACGATCAGTGCTGTTCATTGGGAATGTATTTCTACGCAATCTGTGTTGTAATATCTTACCTTTCGACAACTGTGAAATTTTAGAAATGTACCTGTTCATATCGCACATTACTATTTTTGTTAGAAGCATATCTATGCGGTCTCTGTTGTTAATACCTAACCGACGTCATTTTTGAAATTTAAGAATTGTACAAGCGTTGTTGTGTTAGGTTTTAATTGTATAAAGTTAGAGAATGTTATAGTTAAATCAGAATAGATTGATAGGATTCATTTTACATCATAATCATACTGATGAAGGATATCTGTTGTCCAAAATATTTATAGATAATTACATTTAATGTTTCCCTTTTTTTAATTTGGTGTTCTTTTGTACACTTTTTAGGCGTAGCCTAGTGTTACCTTTCCTCGTCAGTATAATCTAGAGTTGTAACACAGTCCATGATATATTAGGCATGAAGATGGAATTGATTGCAGATTAGCAAAATTATCTGTCGTAAAGGATCGTAAGATGCAGTCACAGAAATAATTATTTTATAAGTACGTCTAAACAAGTGACAAATCAATTCCATCTTCATGCCTTATATATCATGCACTGTGTTACAACTCTAGATTCTACAGACGAGGAAAGGTAGAACTTGTCCACCGAAAGCTGCAGGTGGTGTTGTCATGATATCCTAATAGCACGAGTTCGAACCCTGGCGAGGGAAGAACAATAATTTGCTTCCTCAAATTTGCAGATTTACCATTGTTGTGCTGATATCTAGAGTAATTATGACTATAATATGTCTTTTCAGCCGTGTATCACCTTCACTGGTGATCCAATGGATGGATCTGTCGTAGAGTTGTCACTTGTTTAGACGTACCTATCAAATAATTATTTCTGTGACTGCATCTTACGATCCTTTACAACAGATAATTTAGCTAATCTGCAATCAATGCCATCTCCATGCCTAATATATCATGTACTGTGTTACAACTTTAGATTCTACTGCCAAGGAAAGGTAACACTAGGCCACCGAAAGCTGAATTTTTAGTTTAGTCTAGGTGGCCGAGTGGTCTAGAGCACTGGACACAGTGCAGGCGGTGTTGTCACGACATCCCAAAAGCATGAGTTAGAATCCCGGCGAGGAAAGAACAAAAATTTGCTTTCGCAAAATTGCAGATTTAACATTGTTGTGCTGATATTTAGAGTATATATATTCTGATAAATCTTTTAGTTTTTACTTTTAAATAAAATTTTAAAAAATCAACAATACAAAACCTATAATCTTTTATCTATTGGTAGTAGCATTTTAATGCCTATCCGCTAGAATATCTATGGACACATATGAATATATGTTTCAAATTTATCATAGCTTTAGTTTTACTGTGAAATTTTATAATGTTTTCAAAATATGTAAAGTTTCTCGAATATTGACATTAAAAAATACATACATTGAATAAGATAAACTCATACTTACTAACAGTGTTACGAATGCAACCTGCCTCACAGTAATATATGGTTACAATATACACCAAACAGGCCAGTTTTACAATATTTCCCATAACGATATTTCGAGTAATTTATAAACCGTTAGGACTAAACTTTTTAACTTTACTCTAGAGTGTTTTCTAACTTGATCAAGTACTTTAACATACCACTTAATTATATGTCGTAACACTGAAAACGTTTGAAATACGTTTGACGGATGTAATTATAAAAATAAATTAATACATATAACACCATTTGTCTGTCTTTATAACTACTCGCGTTTCATTTTAAACTCGCCCTTCACGCTCATTTTATTTCTGCGGATTTTTGTCAATGTATTTTTTATAGGTGCTGATTCTTTGAAAACATGGTTTCATCAGTCTTGCTTTCAACTTCACTCAATTTTGTACAATAATGAAAATCAGCAGAGAGTTGCAACCCGGAAGTACGGCTAGATTTGATTAACCTGAATATTTCAAAACTTTTAAAGTCTTTTTTCCTAAATGCTTTGTACTTGTATATCATTCAAACCAACATTAGAATGTATGTAATCACAAGTATAAAAATTAAGATTATCATCATGATCATGTTTATAATATATTCAACATCAACTGTAGTCATTTATTTTATTCGAGTATTTAGCTATAGAGTCTGAAAATAGAGTGGTTTTCAATTTATCTGAAATTATTCTCAATAAGGCAAGGAATCGACCATCTCTTTTACAGTGGATTTTTTTCTCTAATAGAAAACTGTAAATAAAGCACGTATGCGTCAACTGACAAGTCACCATGCAGATTATTTAGTTTGTAAGGCACTTTTGACTGAAAGTTAAACGTGACACCTCCGCGTCTTAAACTGTATGTCGAAAATAAAGAGGAATCTCGAGCTGTCTAAATTATCAATCTCAAAATAAAAGTTTGTCAAACAATGCCTCGTATATAACAATTAAGATAACTCATAGACAAAAAAAGAACTTACTGTAATTTTTTACAGTCTCCTCCTAATATAATTCTATGCATTACATTGATTTTTCATCGTAATTCACCTTGTTTGCCTTGGATTTACGATTCTTTTTTTGACGGAATGTTCAAACGAAAATTGTAGTGTTGAACCATCTCGTCAATTTCGGCAGATTCATCTGTATTGATTATAAATGATATATGGGACTCCGAAAAAATAAACGCGTCCTGAACATGAATGAAATATTTGCCCCTTCACGTAAAGCTACCAACAAACAACCAATCAACTGGCATAATATACTTACAGTCTGTTAGTATACTATTCTCAAATACATTCTCATACTTTTCATAAGTCCAAATAGCCTTTCTAGACGTGATACTTATTGGACTAACTTTTCATTATAAAGTACACATATAATCAGTCATGTCAGTGTTGTATCATAGTTTTGTTATACAAACCATCCTGAAATATGGAAACTACAAACTGTAGTGACGGTTCAATATTATGAATATGAATAGAATATCCTGGCACTCTTAATTAATAAGGACAATATTTTGTAGTCATCATGGTCATTGTGCACAAATATTGCAGTTATTTGCTTAATACAATCCATCCTGAGGTAACAAATTTACTGATTTATGATACGGCTATAACATTTCATAATAAAATGCAAATGATCATGAATATGGTCAGTCATTAAACGATTTACAGATGATAACACCTCACACATACTTTTTATTGTAAAGTACAAATATGGTCGGTGTTGGTTGATGCGGTCAAATATTTTTGTTATACGAGAAAGTCTGAAATACTAAAAGTACTGGTTTTTTGTGACGAGTCAATAGTTTAAATAAAAAGTGAACATGCTGGCACTCTAAATTGATGCTGATAAAATTTGTAGTCATTGTGTTCCAATATTGCTGTCATTTGTATTATACAATCCATTCTGATTTATGATATTGTTACGGCCAGAAATCACCTTTACATTGTAGCCAACAAAAGACACAAATCAATAATAAAAATTTAACAAGATTGTTTATACAATTTTACAAGAAATATTTCTCAAATAGAAATGTCAACTTAACTGTTAAAATATATGTCCGATCCTTTGTGTTTTCTTTATCCGGAATTCTTCTCTTAACTGTAACGGAATATGTCCAATAAGTTCACAATCTAATATGATGTAGATAAAGTAAATAAGATTGTCAATCCAACAACTCCAGAGGACTTCCGAGAATACAAGTATATTGATGTCTGTCTGTCTAATTTCGGTGTCTGTATATAAAGTAGTGAAACTTCTAGAAAACTGTAGAAGAGAAACTCGTAGAAACTGTAAAAGAGAAATTTCTAGAATATTATAGAAGTTTAAATTACGCATCGAAAATTATGATCATTCTGGAATTATTATGTAAGTCAACTAGAAAATTCTAATCATTCTATCAGTATCTATGATTGTTCCAGTAATTTCTTAACTGCACAATTATAACATTATTTTGTAAACAACTATAAAAGGTAAACACCCCAATTATGTATCTTTTAAGGCCAGACAATACACATAAGGTCAAGATAAATAAACATGATAATGACAATATCACAACACCTTTTAAAAAAAAGTTTGAGTGTAATGAGAATTTTCATAAACAATATCTACAAAAATATATAGTATGTATTGCATGTTTTTATAAGATCTAGATAATGCATCTTTTATTACATTATCTTTACTTTTAATATGTTTTACAATAACATTATATTCCTGTAACAATAAACTCCACCTAGTCAACCTCTGGTTCTTGTTTCTCATTTTTTATATGATCAGTATAAACAAGAAAAGGATGCATTGTGGGATTTAAATGTACATCAAAATATTATAGTACAGACAATAGTGCAAAATACTCTTTTTTAATAGTTGAATAATTTTTCTGATGTTTATCCAATTTCTTGGAGAAAATATGAAATAGGTTTCTCAATATTATCATCTGTTTCTTGATATAAAACGGCTCCAACTCCAACATCACTTGCGTCGACGGTAAGTTTGAATTGTTTTTCAAAATCTGGAGTGATCAGAACAGGACTGTTACTTAAAACTGCCTATCAGGAGACCGAATATTTTATTGTGAACCTGTGGAACAACCTTTTCCTAGACAAGTAACAATAGGAAACTACAGGGCTACAATCCTTCATAAAGGTCAACCAACAAAAAACAGAGACGACATGGTGTGCAAAAATGCCTCGAAAAAGGCCACTTCATCAGCAATTGTCCAAATGACTGGAAATGTAATATCTGTAAAAAATCTGGACACAAACAATCAGAATGCGAAGAGCCCTTTTCAGACAACAATAATGAACATGATGAAAATGAATTAACAAACACAGATGATGACAATACAGATTCAGAGACTGATGACAATAATGATGAGACTGCACATACTCAACAACATGAAACTGAACAAATGCAGGAAATACCTAACCAGCAGATGCAGGAAGTGCCTAACCAACAATCGCAGGAAGTGCTCACTCGCAATCCGAAGAAAACTCAAAACAAAAATTCGCAAGAGGTGTCTATTCAAAAATCTCAACCTCTATTTCAATCAATCACCAATGAAGAGAATGATGAAAATACAGGACAAGCTGCAACATCAAGTCCTAAAAAAACTAAAAAAAAAATCTAGTAAAAAGAATAAACTAACTAATCAAAATGATGCAAAAGATGAAAAACAAAGTTCAATGCAACAATTTCTAGTTGAGAAATAAGCTAGTGCAACCACTCCAGGAAATAAAGTTTCAAAAAGGTCTGCAACAACACCCACAACTGACCTATTCGATAGAGAGAACCAAACCAGCAAACCAAAAACTCAAAGTTAAAAAGGAGAAATAAACATGTACAAACGATTATGTAGCTAACTCCTTTTTTCTTTTTGTTTATCATCTCTATATTTTTTACAATGATTTGTTTGTATATAGTTTTATTATTATTCATACATATATGTATGCCAAGCATATTCCTAAAGGTAGATAACCACCTTGAAGACGATGCTTTTTACATAAATTTAAAAAAAAACAGTAAAAATACAAAGACATGTAGTGATGATTGTGATGGAATATTAGATTCCATACTTTCAAGACGTAATAGAAAGAAGAGTAAAATAGAAATGAACCGAAATGTTGTTTTTATATCATAACGTCAAAGATTAATAAAAAACTAAATATTATTGGTCTGTGTGATCATACAAAAAATATACACATAACTAGAGAATGTTCTTTAATAAACATAACATTTATTAATCAGATTAATATGTATATACTTATATACTATAAATATCTAATAATATTCCACAAATTTGCAATATCAATCCCTTTATATAAGTATCATCATAGTTTGGAAAACAGTTTGCAAAGAAATTCCTACTTCCTACAGATTAACTGGAGTAAGAATCTCAAAATTCCAATCCTATGCTGTCGAAAAAATAAATCTATGAATCAAACAGTTATCCAGCAACATTTAAGTACAGTCCATATTTACACCTGGATAATACTTCACTGTAAGATCTCTCTACATAAACTTCATGACTTTTGGCTTCAATACGTTGTATTATTATACAAATGCTCACAAATATACATGTACATGTATAGATACTGGGAAAGAATTTTTAGTCGAAATCCAGCAATATTAATCCTCACATATAAATGTATTCTTGTAAAAATCTTCAGTATCACTAAATCAAAGCACTTTAGTCTTCATGTAAAACAAGTAAATTCATCCTATTATCAAATCGTGTCGTTCGTAACCAAAGACATAAATTTATACCAATGTATCTTGAACTGTGTTAAGCTCACGTTGTATTTGAGCTTGATATCTCATCTACCTGCAGAAATAAAAACAAAATTGTTACTATCAACTACAACTAAAACAAAATATAACAATATAAGCGCATTATTAGAATCAGTAGAATTTAACAGAACAAAAACAATAATTAGAAATTACCTGAGCAAACGACTGCTATTAATAGATGCGGGAAAATCCCTACATAGATTATTAAAAACATGTGCACCTTTCCCGAACCGGTGTCCAATTTTACGGGTAGATAAAATACACATAAAAGAGAATGTATTCATTATATTTATAGTTAACATAATCATGTTAAATACAATGTTGTTCTCAATGTATATATGTATATTTTTAATTTATGCATGCTATTGTTCTTGTATATGTTTGTCAATGTATTCAGTATTGTACAACAATTTAAAAAGTCAAATGTCACAATTATGTATTGTGTCTTTTACATGTGAACTACTCATATTAAGGATAGTTGGCTACATCAGATTACAAAAAAGTTCAGAAAAAATAAAATACAGTAGAGAAGGTTTAGGTTTTAAATCACTTGCTTTAAGCTACAAAAATTATAAGATTCATGAATAAAACTTTACACATCTGTTCCTTAAATTGTCAAGGACTAGGTCAAAAAGAAAAAAGAAATAGACTTTATACATGGTTGAAATATCAAAAAACAGACATACTTTTTATCCAAGAAACTCATTTTGTTGTAGAAATAGAAAATAAAGTTAGCAACGAATATGCTGCAGATATTTTTCATAGTTTTGGCACCACTCAATCAAAAGGTGTAGCTATATTTATAAAAAAAACATTAAATTCAAAGATAATTGATACTTATACTGATCAAGAAGGTCGCATAATTTTGGTAAATGTTGAAATAAACAACAATATATTCTCTTTGATTAATTTATATGCACCAAATGAGAAGAAAAAGAGAAATGTCTTTTTTAAAAAATGTAAATACAATAATTGAAGAGCACAGTCTTGGAATTTTAGTGGTAGGAGGAGATATGAATGAAACATTGAGTAGTGCAGATAGAAAAGATAATAAAAAAATAGAGAACAAAAAATTACAAATAGTTTGAAAACTTTATTAAAAACAAATAAACTAGAGGATATATGGAGACAATTACATCCAAAACTATATCAATACACATGGAAACGTAAAAATAAAGATGATGAGGCAAGTAGAATAGATTTTCTGACCGGTAAGGAATTGAGAACTATGATAAAGTCTACAGATATTAGACCAGCCCTGATTTCTAGTACGGACCATCAGGTAATTTCACTGAAAATCAACATGTCTAATGATAATAAGGGTAAAGGGTTCTTTAAAATAAACAATAGTGTGCTTACTGATAAATCTTATTAAGAAAAAATAGAAAATATAATTGACTATTTTATACTCAAAAGCAATAACACTGAAAACCTATCACAATTATGGGATTTGTTTAAAATTGAGGTAAGAGAATTGACAATACAGTTTTGTAAAAATAAAGCTAAGCAAAGAAAAAATGAAATTCAAGATTTGGAAAAAAAACTTCAAACATTACAGGAAAAAAACGATAACAAAAAATTAAGTGAAGTGGAAAAGAAGGAAATTAATTTGTTAGAAAGTCAGATAGAATCTCTTTATAGTTATAAAGCAAAAGGTGCACAAATACGTTCTAGGATAAAATGGATAGAAGAAGGGGAAAAGAACACTAAATTTTTTCTAGGATTAGAGAAAAGTAGGCAAACAAGAAAAAATATAATAAATTTAAAGAATGAGAAAGGAGAGATAATTTCAAAACAATCAGAAATACTAAATTTTGAAAAGAAATATTATGAAAAACTTTACACTAGCACTAAACCAGATAAAATTTTTATAAACAACTATATAAAGGATACAAATATTAAACAATCATTGAGTAAAGAGGAAAGCAATTCTCTAAACGGACTCCTCACAACAGAAGAATGTACAAAATCAATTTTTCAAATGAAATTAAATAAATCCCCCGGCCTAGATGGACTTTCAGTAGAGTTTTACAGAAAATTTTGGGACAAATTAAAGAATTTTGCAATTCAAAGCTTCAATCATTGCTATAAAGAAGGGATGTTATCTGAATCACAAAAAATAGGCCTTATTTCTCTAATATTTAAAAAAGGAGACCCCACTGATTTAGGTAATTACAGACGAATTACGCTATTGAATGTTGATGTTAAAATTATTGCATATACATTAGCCCAAAGATTAAAACCTCTAATGTCAAAAATTATCCACAGTGACCAAAATGGGTACATCAAAAACCGTTATATAGGTTTTAATATACGTCAAATACAAGACATTATTGATCATGCAGAAAAGTTAAAAATAGATGGTGCTTTACTTTTTCTAGATTTCTCCAAAGCCTTTGATTCCCTAGAGTGGGAATTCATGTATCAATCACTAACAAAATTCGGTATTGAAAATTCTATGTTAAGATGGGTCAAAACCTTGTATGCAGATATTAAGGCATGTATTTCAAATAGTGGATGGATTTCAAGCACACTGAAAATTTTTAGAGGAATTCGTCAAGGATGTCCTTTAAGCGCCATTTTATTTGTTTTTGCAGTCGAAATATTAGCCTGTAGAATAAGAACTGACAATAATCTTAAAGGAATAAACATAAAGTTAGATGGAAAAACACACAGCCTTATTATAAGCCAGTTAGCCGATGATACTACATTGTTTCTATGCTCTAAAGATGAAATTACTCAATCACTTAATATAATTGAAGTATTTGGCTCTTTATCAGGACTTATTTTAAATCGAACTAAAACTGAAGGATTAGCTTTCGGTAAATTAAAACACATTTCGGACAATTTTGAAAATATTAACTGGAGCAAAGAGACTATTAAAAGCTTAGGTATTTACTTTGGACATAATAAATCTCAATGTATGAATTTAAATATAGAAAAACAACTTCAAAAATCTGAAAAAATTCTTAACTCATGGAAGAAAAGTAAGTTAACAATGATCGGAAAAATAGCAGTTGTGAAATCTCTAGTTATACCCAATATTACATATTTAGCTTCAGTTTCTAACATCGACAAAGATTCAATATATAAGTTTAAAAAAATGATTTATGACTTCATTTGGAACCATAAACAAGAAAAAATTAAAAGAAATACAATTAATATGAAAAAAAATGAAGGAGGTCTTGGAATGATAGAAATTGACAAGTTTATTGATGCAATAAAAATTAAGTGGGTGAAAAGATTAATGGAAGGTGAACAGTCAAATTGGAAAATTATTCCAACATTTTACTTAAATCAGTATGGATCAAATTTTCTAATATTTCACATGAATCTTGATAATTTAAAATCCATTAATTACCAAAAGAGCAAAATCCCTTATTTCTACTTTGAAATACTAAAAACGTGGGTATGATATGGCGGCGGTCAAACTAACAAACCAGAAAACTTTAAAACCATTAGACAACAAATAATATGGGGTAATAAATATATAAAGTTAAACGGGCACAGTTTAATATTTAATCATTGGATAAAAGACAATATAATCTATGTAAATGACATAATTGATGACAAAGGTAGAATATCAAAAGAAAAAATCCTCAATAAGTTAAAATGTAAAAGAAATTGGATTGCTGAAATAATACAAATAAGAAAGAGTATACCAAATCACTGGAAATATATATTACAAAAAGAAGATTCATCAAAAACTATTGTTAAGTGTGAAAAACAACTCTCTTTAAAACAAGACGCAATTATATACGATTTACAAAAAATCAATAATAAAGATATTTATATAATTCTATCAAATGTTAGTAAAGGCATACCTATAGGGTTTACAAGATGGCAGAAAGAACTAAATATAGATAAAAATCCACCAAATATCAAATACACATTAAATTTTATTTTCAATTATTTAGAAGACAATAAATTAAAAATGATTCGATGGAAATTATTACACTATATATTACCTGTAGGTACACATCTTTTCACCTGGAAAATTAAGAACACCAATTTGTGTTCAGTGTGTGGGGTACCAGATACTTATCAACACAATTTCATGGAATGTACTTATTTTAAAGTTTTTTGGAATAAAATCTGTATTCTATTAAATAAACTTCATATTGATAAGCATATAATTACTTTAAAACATTTGGTGGTAGGATATAAAATAGGAGAAGACTCATTAAATGATATTAATTATCTCTTGACAGTTATTTTATTCACTCTGCACAAATGCAATTGCATTTCAAATAATAAGACAAATCAAGTTAATGTGTATGAAATATTTAAACAAGAATATAAATACAGATAATATCTGATGGAATATAGAAATAAAACAATAAGTCAGATGCTAAAAAATATTCAAAAATATATGTAATTGAAATGTATGAATGATGTCTCAGTAGATAAAGGTCATTGAAGTCAAAATACCTTTGCTAGACTTTATATTGTTGTTGTTGGTTTTCTACTTTTTCTATGTATAAACAAACAAAACAAGACACTTTATTTATTATACTTTGAAGCTAAAATGAACATAATTCATCACTGATTTACACTAAGTATCCTCAAGTAATTTTGTGTGTGTTGGTATCAAATCACATGTTGACATTTTTTTTTTTATTTATTTCTACTATACTTCCTGATATTTTTAAAACACTTAAATTCTATATACATTTGTTACTAATGAATAATATATAATACTTACCAAACTAGTTTAATCTAATCCAACAATTTGTTAACTACAAACATGTGCTTTTTTGGCACTAGTTTTCGGACAATGAATTAGTAAACAGGTTAACTAATCCAGCACAAAAGGTCAAGTACAAAATAACTGTCAATGAATGATTATAAATATGGGAAAATGAATACAATTTCGGAAAGCAAATAGATGTTCCGTAAACACGTGATTTATACCACGGAATTCTATACTTTATATGTATACACTGTATTTTAAAGAATGTATATGTAATACTTTTAATAATTGATTACTTTTTTTACTGAACTTTTTCCCTGGAAATTCAGTAACTAATAACAGGGATACTCGGGCTAACGCTGTAATCCGAGTTAATTGTTAAAACAGCAGATATGTAATAAAAGATATTTACTTTCAAAAAAAAAAATAATAAAAAAATGATTTGTTATTTTCAAAAGCGTTTTGACAATTATCACTCTATATGAATTTATAATCTTTCCGTAAAAGATAAGTCAAAGGTTGAACAACAGTAACAACATTTTAAAAGAATTTCCTGTAAATCCAATCATGCCTAAATATCTCATAAGTTGTTTTTTTATTTGTAGGAGGAGGAAATTCGGTAATTGCATCCACTTTAGCCATAGTATGTTTCACTTGTTTGCCCTACATAATCAACAGTGGCCTGACAAAATTCACTTTTACCAAGATAAACAGTCAAATTTGATTGTGACAATCTATCAAAAGTATCATATAAATGGTTCCCAGCTATCACTATATGCAATAAGATCACCAATATAAGCATAAAAACAATCTAAATCTTTTATAACATTATTGATCATTCTTTGAAATGTAGCTGGAGCACTTTTCATACAAAACAGCATGACAGCATACTGAAATATGCCGTCTGGTGTGACAAAAGCTGATATTTCACGAGCTCTCTGTGTCAAGGGTACTTGCCAGTAACCTTTCAATAAATCAAATTTGTTCACAAATTTTACATGCTCAATGTTGTCAATACATTCGTCTATCCTTGGAATCGGATAGGAATCAGATTTTGAAACAGAATTACCTTTTCTGGTTTGGGTACAAGGAGATAAGGAGAGCTCCATTCACTAGTACTCGGCTCAATAATATCATTGTCAAGCATATATCTATTTTTTTGTCTCATAAAATCAAGTTTAAGTGGATTGAACCGATAAGGATGTTGCTTAATTGGAGAAGCATCGCCTACATCAACATCATGACAAACACCAGTGGTTTTTTTTTGGGCACATCTGGAAAAAGATTTTTAAAATTAGTTTTCAATTTTTCTCTGCGATCAAAAGTCAGATGTGCAAGTTTTGAGTCTAAATTTGATAAAATTTCAGAATTTTTCAATCTAACTGTTTGTTTCATAGTTTCAGAATCAAAGGGTGGTTCATTTATATCTGATTTGTCATGATTGTTCTCCAATTTAACCATGGCTAAAGTGGAAACTGGTTTGCTCTCACTACGCTCAAATTATGGTTTTAACATATATGTGACACACTATATTTTATTAGCGCCAAAATAGAGTTTTCACAATATAATTCAAATCATTGATTTTACTCTCTATTGTATAAGGACCAGTATTAAGCCTGTAAAGGATGTCCAGGGACTGGCAAAAATACAAGTACCTTATCACCAGGTTAAAAAAAACTCTGTCGCTGGCATCTTTATCATACCATATTTCGTCTTATTCTGAACACTTTATGATTTTCTGAGCAATTTTACCAGCAGTATACAATTTTTCTTAAAATCTAGCGACATAGTCTAGAAGATTCAAGTCAGTGTGTTCAGTAAGCCATGTTTCCTTAACCAATTTCAAAGGTCTCCTCACAGTATGACCAATTACCAACTCAAAGGGACTAAAACCAAGGAATTCTTGAACAGCATCTCGGACCGCAAAAAGAAGAAAGTGAACACCATCATCCCAGTCCCTGTCAAATTGAAGACAAAAATTGCTCATCATGTTCTTCAATGTTTGATGAAAACGTTCTAAGGATCATGGATATTCTGGATGATAAGCACTTGACCTATACTGAGCAATCCCTATCAGGTAAACAATCTGCTGAAATAAACCTGAAATGAAACTTGAACCCTGGTCGGACTGTATAGACTAAGAAAGTTCTACTTGTGTCGTAGTTCTCCTCTTATATTTAATGTGTTTCCCTCAGTTTTAGTTTGTAACCCGGATTTATTTTTTCTCAATCGATTTATGAATTTCGAACAGCGGTATACTACAGCTTTGACAATAGTTTGAGTCTTGATATTCCTTAACGGAATAGCATCATGAAAGCGAGTTGATGTACACATTATCGTCAAAAGATACGCATTTCCAGTCTTGTTCTTCAGTAAAGGTCCAACGCAGTCAATTAGTACTAGACTGAAAGGTTCTTCTTGAATTGACAGAAGTGGTGCTGGTGGTATTTTCTGGTTAGGCTTACCAACAACCTGGCATATATGGCATGATTTGCAGTATTCTGTTACATCATTTCTAAGTCTGGGCCAGTAGAAGCTGAAGAACCTCAGGGTCTTTATTTTGTTCTTCCACAATTTCTTTTCTGTCTAATGAATGGCTGTTCACGTCTGGCCATGGCATTATAACATGCATCTTAGAACTAGGTGGTTTTATAATGGACTTTTCTAAGCTACAGGAACCTTCAATATCGACAAGGAAAGTGTCAAAAAGGTCCATATAATCATACTGGTCTTCTTGTCAATCCTCATTTTGTTGTTTTCTTGACATTGCCCTAATTACAAGCTGGATATAGTTCAGCATCGTCTGCAGGTGATTTAACATCCACCACTTGTTCACTGGTAACAATTGGTTCAGCAACCACTTTGTTCCTAGCTAGATCATTTCCTAGCAATAATGAAACACCATCAACAGCGAGATTAGGACGAACATCAACAATAACTGGTCCAGTAATTAAATCTGACTTCAAATAAATACGATAGAGGGGAATATCTATACAACCTAACTCCACACCGAGTAACAAAACGGAGCCACCAGGACATTCCAACTTATTGGTAACAAGGGGTGTCGTACAAGCACTCGAATTGGGTTTATTATTTCTTTCATTCTTCTTCTGGAGTCTAAAACAATCAGCCATCAAGTGACCATTTTTCTTACAATAAACACAAGTCAGTGACTTCTTCTTAAAAGGATCAAATTTTGGACTAGACATATTATAACTAGATTGACTCTTATTCTGTTCAACAGGCTTACTGTCAGTACGCTCAGTACTTTAATTTTTGTATTTTCCGGTCGAAGTATTAAAATTTTTACCTTTGAAACTTCTTTTATGTGCAAGGGTTTAGTTATCGAAAATGACAGCTGCATCTTGCAATGTATCAACAGTTTTGTCATCTTAATGTGTTTTAAGTCTAAATGAACACACTGCTTGAACTCTTCTTATGTTATCAAAATTGTTTTCTATTTATTTTGACGTAAGCCATTTATCAAATAGATCTTCTTTTTCCCTACCAAATTCAACAGAGGTTTGTGATTCAAACTTTTTACAAAACCTAAATTTCTGTCTATATGCTTCTGGCACTAGCTCATAAGCTTTCAAAACGTCCTGTTTTACAGTGTCATAACCAGAGCTTTTTTCTGAAGAAAGGTCTTAGTAAATTTCAGCGGCCTTGCCCTCAAAAACACTTTGCAGCATTGTAGTCCAATAAGTCTTCGGCCATTTCAAATTTTGAGCAATTTTTCTCAAACTGTGGAAAATATTTATCAACTTTTTTTTCACAAAATCTGGGAACCAGACGTATACTTTTTTATGCTGCATCAAAATGTACTGATTTTGACACTACTTTAGTGTTACTTTCTTCTTTGACCATTTCAATTTTTATTTTCTCCATCTCAAACCTTTCCCTCATTTCAAGTTCTGCCTGTTTTAGTTTTAATTCATCTTCTTTTTCTTTTTTTTTTCTCTCTATCTCTAACCTTTCCTTCATGACAAGTTCTGTCCGTCTTTCTTCTTTTTTTAACTGTTTTATTTTAATTTCGTTTTCCAATTGTTTTAATGTACGTTCGTGTTTTAATTCAAGCTTTTTTAATTTGATAGCATCAACATTTTCGACCTTGAATTCAAGAGCCTCTTCATCCAAAATTTCTGAATCAACCAAATTTTTTATGATTTGTTTTCTCATATATACTCTTAAAACTATTGTCAGATGTTTAGCAAGCAAAAATAATTCCTCTTTCTTTAATTTAACCAACACCACCAGGTCTGGAGTTTTCAAAAATTTACCGGCATCAAATGCCATTTTGTAGAACTCTGATGGCTAATTCTAATTCAATAAAATAAACAAAAATGTATCTTATATGAACGTAATCCCGGATAAGCCCCAAATTTCTGTTACGGCCAGAAATCACCTTTACATTGTAGCCAACAAAAGACACAAATCAATAATAATATTTAACAAGATTTATTATACAATTTTACAAGAAATATTTCACAAATAGAATGTCAACTTAACTGTTAAAATATATGTCCGATCCTTTGTCTATTCTTAATCCGAAATTCTTCTCTTAACTGTATATAAGTTCACAATCTAGTTTGATGTAGTTAACGTAAATAAAAGTGTCAATCCAACAACTCCAGAGAACTTCTGACAATACAAATATATTAATGTCTGTCTGTCTAATTTCTGTGTCTGTATCTATAATTGTCACGGAAACTTCTAGAACACAGTAGAAGAGAAACTCCTAGAAAATTGTAGAAGGAAAACTTCTAGAATATTGTAGAAGTTGAAATTACATTATGGAATTATTAGGTAAGTCAAATTGTCATTTGTATTTAAAAACCGTCCTCAGTTAAAAAAAAAGTACTGATTTTTTTTGCGGCTTTGTAAAGTTACTTAATAAAGTGCAAATATGGTCAGTTTTGGTTGATGTGGTCAAGTTATTTCTTATACAAGCCAGCCTGGGATATCAAATCTGCTGATTTTGTGTGACGCGTGAATATTTTGAATAAATATAGGACATCCTGGCACTCTAAATTGATGCGGTCAAAATTTTGTAGTCATTGTGCTCCAATATTGCTCTCATTTGTATAATACAATCCATCTTGACATAAAAAAAATACTGATTTATTATGCGGCTATATATAAATTTTCATAATAAAGTGCAAATTTGGTCAGTTTTGGTTGATGCAGTCAAATATTTTTTATATACTAGCCAGCCTGAGATATCAAAACTACTGATTTTTTTTTACGAATCAATATTTTGAATACAAAGAGGACATACTGGCACTCTAAATTGATGCCGACAAAATTTGTAGTCATCATGGTCATTGTGTTCCATTATTGTCATTCGTTTTTTACAATCCATCCTGAGTTAATGAATTTACTGATTAATGATATGGCTATTTAGTTTTCATAATAAAAAGCAAATATGGTCAGTTTTGTTTGATGCGGTCAAACTACTTTATTATACGAGCCAGCCTGAGGTAACAAAACTACTGACTTATTGTGACTAGTCATTATTTAAAATACAAAGAGGATAGGCTTGCACTCTAAACTGATGCGGACAAAATGTTGTAATCATTTTGTTACAATATTGCTGTCATTTGTATTATAGAATCCATCCTGAGTTTAAAAATTTACTGATTTATCGTGCAGCTATATAAATTTTCCTAATAAAGTGGTCAGTTTTGGTTGATTATGTCAAATATTGTTGCTATACGAACCAGTCTGAGATATGAAAACTACTAATTTTTTCTGACGATTAAATTATTTGAACCATTGGCACTCTTAATTGATGCAAAAAAAGAAACAGTAGTAATGTGGGCACTCTGAATGTCAGCCGACCATAAACATGATAAATATTAGTAACTGTACACCAATATTGCTTTCATTTATCATGACTATTTATGCAATATATGTACTATGTATTATTGCCATTGTTAATCAATTTTATGTGATAAAAATATTTTATGAATCATGCATAGTGGTCCTGATTACAAGTTAACTTAGTGTTGAGCAGACCAATCAAAAGTTAAATCTATTTAACTTTTCGATCATAAGGTCTGGTTCGATCGGAGTTGTCAAAATCAAAGGTAATTTATTGCAGGACTGGTTTCAAAGTTAACTTTTAATAGTAGCGGACCAGTATAAAGTTAACTTTTTCGGCAGTCTTAAAAACAGTCCTAGGACCAAGTCCGCTTTTCAAGTTAGCTTGATTGTAGTCCTAAATTTTTAACTTTGACCAGTCAAAATGACTGCTTAGCAAGTTAAATGGCTGTACAGATTAGGACTGCACCTATCTGTATTCTTTACATTAGTCTTTGGTTCATATTTTTATATATTTTTGTCTTTGTATGAAAGATTTAAAAATGTTATGAACAAGTGTATGAAAGTCCACTTTGATTTCAATTAATATGAAATATTGCACAATTCCGGTAAAAAGAGTTACATATAGAAACAATTATAAGTCATTTTTAAACTGATAGAAGTGACAACAAAACATATACAGTAGTTTAACATGTTATTAGGCAAACGTCTTTTCTTTTTAAAATGCTTCGGACCACCCATCTGAGATTGAAATTTAAGAACCAATTAAGAAATAAAAGAAAAATGAAGTCAGGAAAGACGACTGGGATCGAATGTTAAATAATTCTAACCTTATCTTTTTTCCACACTTTTCCGCTCTTATTTTGAAAACTCTGACTTTCTTATTTCGTCGACTGAAATATTTTCTGATTACAGGATCGAAAAATGAGGGAGTCTTGAACCATGCATTATCAAAACAACTACAGATCAATAAGTTTAGTTAGTATTGTTATCGATAATATTTACTTCTATTTCAACCAAACATGTATTGTTGGCAGAACAAGTGAGGCGGAAAATACCAAATGGATATTCAATTTCAAAGGTCGATGAAAAACTTTCAACCAAGAAAACAGACAAAAAAAGAGAAACAGCATTATACAAAATTAAACATAAAAAAGCCGAAGTCTGAGCGACATGAACCCCACCATTAATCAGAGAGTGATATCAGGTGCTCCCGAAGGAATATATATGCAATATGTGTGATACATGTGATACACGTAAGTCTTTCTAATATGCTTCAATGAAAAGGGTAACTGTACTGTTCGTTCGTATTGTATTTCTAAAACTTCCTGATATTGATATAATGCATAGTGTTGATACAAGACAACGAAATGGTAAACGCATCAATCACAATCAACGAAAAAGATATCTTGCCTATTTAAACTTTATAGCTCATCTATATTTAAAAAGCAATATATGTTATACCTGTCTGAGACCTGAATTACACATATATTTCGGATTACCCCTGTTTTAATGTTTTTTTCTAGTGCAGGTATTTGTTAAACATTCACAATGCAGCATGTATATTCATTACATGTTTATTGTTTCTTAATATTTTGAATAATCCATTTAAAGCACCTTTTTTATCTTGACAACTTTTTTTCCGTCAAAAAAATGTTTTCCATAAAGTTTTTAGATTTCATGTTTTTTGTTTGTATGTGTGTGTGGCTTCGTTTTTTGCAACACATATATTGAATAATCCAACCTAATGTGTTCGGCATACGAGAAGGATTTTGTAATTTGCTGTGAAAATAATTTTATCGTGTATGTAATAATTTATAATAACACTTTAAAACATTAAGTTTTAGTAATTAAAGTTTAAAAGAGGGACGAAAGATACCAGAGGGACATTCAAACTCATAGATCGAAAACAAACTGACAACGCCATGGCCAAAAATAAAAAGACAAACAGACAAATAATAGTACAGATGACACAACATAGAAAACTAAAGTCTAAGCAACACGAACCCCACCAAAAACTGGGGGTGATCTCAGGTGCTCCGGAAGGGTAAGCAGATCCTGCTCCACATGTAGCACCCGTCGTGTTGCTTATGTTATTACAAATCCGGTAAATAGTCTAATTCGGTAGGTCATATTCGTGAAAAGGGAAGGGTATTGTAGTTACGACATAAGGAACATATCCGATATCATCTGTGAAACGGTTATTCCATAACGGTCAACCAACTCGTGATGGCGTCCATAAAATTAAAGAAAGGATGATTTCAACTTCACCATTTGGAACTCTTGGTTTAATAGCTTCCTTGTGAGCAGCAATCCTCTATCAGGAAAATCATGATAGGAAGTTGTATTTCCAATTGATGGATTTAGGCTCACGATATTGCGGACCTTTGGATAACAAATTTCGCAGGGAAGTGTTATTGACAATGTTGAGGTCTCCGGTAATAACGTGGCCAGCCGGATAATATGTGAATTTGGAACTAGCACAGGTGCAATCAGGAGGTTTAGACTTGGAGTCGTCAATGTTGAGATCCTGCAAAACGTGTTTGTAATTGAAAATTTTAGTTGCAATTGGTTTGGTATAGGTATAAGAAATTATTGGTACAGACTGATCTTTAAAATAAGGAGGTATTTTTGACTGAACTAATTTATGATGAAGGATATTGCCTAAGTTGACGCCACCGAGACCTTTGTTGGCAAAGAAAAGTTTAAGAAAAGATCTTTTCTCTTTTTCATCTTTTCCAATGCGAACTGGTTTGAAAAGTCTGTGACTTGCAATATCCGATAGCTGTAAGTTTGTATTGGTTTGAATGAGGGTTTGTAACAGTGGTTTCCAAACATAAATTGAACAGAGAATGAAGTTTTGAAAGGGGTAATGAATAAAGTTTCGTGCGAATGTGATGAATACCTAACGGCTTTTGTATAAATGGCAGCAAGTCATTAATAGAGACATCATGCAAAGTATGTGATGTCTAATGACGATGACCATGACTGCGTCTACGTCGAGGAGTAGAGTTGAAAATATTCATCACATTCACCGAGCTACAGGAAGGACTAGATAGAATACCTATACCATCAATTTTGTCATTGCAACCATATGGTGTCGCAGTTCCCAATAGTCGAATCCAGTAGTCCTCTTTTTGTCTACGGAGAGCCGTTGCAAGTTGAGGATTGTTAGTCTTGTGGTATGTTTTTTCGATAATACGAACTGTCATAGAAACGATGGAATGATCAGGCTGATTGAAATGCTGGTACAGAATGTCGTTTGCATTGAGGTTGGTATCTGATCTATGGCCGCACATACGTTTGTTTAGCCTTCCTTTCGTTTCATCGACGTAAACCAATCCGCAAAGGTTACACTCTAATCCGTAGACGACATTTATAGATTTACAATTCAGATCATCGTAACTTCTAGTAAAATAAGACTTTTTAGTTAAATCGCTAGTGAATTGAGCATCTGTTATTAAAATTTTACAAGTTTTGCAGCCATTTGTTCCACGTCTCGAAATGAGACAGTGTTGTTCAAAGTCATCAAAATCCAAAATGTCTTTAAGGAGAACTGAAATTGTGTGATTTTGTATTAAAAATGTATTATTGATGGATGCACGTTATCATTTTCCCTGTGCGAGCCTCTGACATTCCTTAGTGTTCTGTATAGCTTTTGACTACGTCACATAATAACAGGTGTTATGATGACGTTTTTGAGGTTCCAATTGGGGATAAAAACGTCGTATATACCCTGGCAGTTTCCTGAATATAAACTGACATCTCTGTGTTGTTATCCAATCACAAAACTCGATACATTTGTAATCCGTAATATTAATAAACATTAATTAGATTGATCAAATACCAATTTGTATATTATATCATATCATTAACAAGTGTGATACAATTCTTCAGTTTACTCTATGATTGTGGGCGTATAATTACAACTTTTTGTCACCAGGTTGTTACCGTGTATTGATAAACTTAAAGACCGTGTTAAATTAAAAGCATTTTCTTTTACATGTTTTACTTGCTAGTCTTTTTTTCTCAGTTTTTGGTTTTTTGGTAGCTTTGTCCTTCATTGATCCTTAAAACCGGAGGCGTGCCCTATATGCAATATGCACTAGTAGTAAGATTTCAGTCTGAAACGGTCCTTTTGGTATGGTCAAGTCTTAATCGACTGAATTTACCACAAAAAAAATGTTAAGACTTTTTCAGACTGTAAGACGCTGTTCCGATCTATAGTGTTCAGTCCGTTCAGTCATGTCAAGATAAACAAGATAGATCGTTTGATTAAACTTGATTGTGTGTTTGAGTGTTTAGATTTTGTAAGATCGTGTTCAGTCGTGTTAAGATTTTAAATATTCGGGTGCAAAACGGGCGACACTTTCTCTGTGTTTATCAATGTTGCTCCCTTTTTATGAATAAAATCGGCAAAACTTGGAGAATGTTCTTTTATGGTCTTTTAATGTAATATTGTTAATTAATATTCATTAAATAATGTATGCAAATTTACAATTAAAAATTTTTTTTTCGATAGAATTTTTAACATTTAATTGGTTATATAAGGAAAGAATAATTGTTGTAACCCGAAAAAGTGTGTGTCATGATAAAAAAACAGTCTTGCTTTCTGAAATTCTAATAATTCTGTATTTATTCCTTCCATCTGTAAAGATATAATGATTAGTAATATATTTCAAAAATGTTCGATATGAACTTTAAAAATCTGCATCAAAAGGGACATGATTTCCATATAACCTTAGATACATATGAATTTTTAATATTTTCCATTACGGAAAATCACTGTTTTAGGACTTTATTGCACATGTACGAATTCTAAGCAGTATTATCAATTCACTTCGCCCTATCTACAGATAATGTAAAATAATTGTTCTTAGCCATGTAAAATTTGTCAAGGAAAATATGTTCTGAGTATCCGATTTATTTTATTTTTTTACTTTTGACAGATGTTTGATGAAAGGTATTTACATTTAAATAAAGGGATTATCTGATCAGACAACCGAAACGGATTGTCACACACTATCAAAACAATCATAAATAACCATGGCTCACAGTGCAACATAAAAAAAAGTAATTTTATGTTATTATTGTGTCACATATTAATTGTACATTATACAGTAACATAATAAAAATATACATTTATACCCAGCCATTGCAACGATGTGGTCGTTTTATCCATGGAAGTAAAATGAAATATAATACTTCCATGTTTTATCATACACAAGGATAAACCGGGTAAATTGGACATTATTTTTTTTTTAAATAAATGCTAGCATATTCTTAAAACAGTTTATATTTACTATTAGGTACATATAAAGCCCGATTTTGATACTTCTCTGACATTTTTTGCATTCAATTTCTTTTTTGTAAGAACTAATAAAAGACTACATTAAAGATAGAAAATTAAAACGATTGATAAAAGAAATTGTTCATAATCATAAATCTAGTGTACGGTTTATATTTCTGTTTCGTAGGAGGTAAACGATTACTTGATTTTTATGAATTGATCAAAGAGCTATGAAATAACATACGAACTGGGAGCAGTTAATAACATTTTCATTTCGATAACAAAAAATTGCAAATTGAGTAAATTAAAGGTATTTATATCTTACTGTAACATTCCAACGACTTTAATTATAAGTAAATGATTAATAACAATACATTGATTGTATTGTATCAATCATAAAAATTAATGTTCAGTGTCAAGTATTACATACACATCGATGACCACTTAGATGTTCAACTGATTCAACAGAAAATTGAAGTTAGATTAAGTTCAAATGCAGTTCATTACACTACAATTGTAACCATTATTTATATTTTTTAAACATTTATGTCGAGGGTAAGAGACGAGTGACATAGATATTCATTGATTTGGTCCAGCCTGATACGGCGAGCGTGAGTCGGCAATAGGTCATGTCTACCAGGAAACATTGTTGTGAATCAAACCAAATTGACCTATGTTCCAACTTTACTTATAAATAATGCGTGCTTGTGGAAAAGAGGTAAATATCAATCTCGAATGTGAACGTTGGGTTGTTCAAAAATTCTTGACACAAAAAATCTCCCGCATTTAGGGAGAGAAAGCTGCCGAGACTATCAATGTTAATTGTTAGATAGAATAATAAATTCATCAGTCATATTCATAAATCAGAATATGCATGCTGGTGTTTAAAAAAAAACTATTTTGAGTGTTGAAGTTAAGGAATGCTCTGATTTTACAAATTAAATCTTTCTCTTTTGCTTTCGATTGATATCATTATGCATCTCATGTAATAGTGTTCGCTGAACGGTCAACGATCAGAGCCAAGCATGTGTACGGAATGCAATTTCATGATAAAAGTATATAAATCTGTTTTAATTTATTTAGATGGAAAATCATGAATCGTGTGTCGTGTTCTACCTAGTATCTTCTAATCTATAAAAATGACGTAAACTATTACCAATACAATTATTCCTTTGCATCTACGTAACTCTATATGCGTCTTTTTTGCCACTTTACTTAGAACCCCGCCGCATTTGTGCGCCTGTCCCAAGTCAGGAGCCTCTGGCCTTTGTTAGTCTTGTATGTTTTTTTTATTTTAGTTCATTTATATGTTTTGGAGTTTAGTATGACGTCCATTTTCACTGAACTAGTACACATTTTTGTTTAGGGGCCAGCTGAGGACCACCTCCGGGTGCGTAATTTTATCGCTGCGTTGAAGACCCATTGGTGGCCTTCGGCTGTTATCTGCTCTTTTGGCGGGTTGTTGTCTCTTTGACATATTCCCCATTTCCATTCTCAATTTTATATATTTAATTTTATTTCAATTAAATTGCCTTATTCAAATTGATACTTGTCTACACAAAAAAACATTATTTATTTCATTTTTCCCATCGAAGTTCTTGTTGAAGATCATTTGATATTGCAGCTTATAAACATGATAAATGGGAACTCAGATTTGGATAGTTCCACTTCAAGGTAAAAAATGTTTATCTCTTGTGGTATATAAAACAATGTTAACAATGTAGTTAATTAATAAAGGTATCATTACGTGTATTTCTGTATTTGCCTTGTTATTGGTCCTTGGCCAGCTGTATTGGCCTTCGGCTTTGCCTCAGGCCAATACAGCAAGCCTCGGACCAATAACAAGGCCAATACAGAAATACTCACGTAATTATACCATAATATTACTGACACATGAAGATCATGTTATTCTTTCATACTGACTCATGTAAGAGCCTATTATACTTGATTATTCGTAGTAAAAGCAAAGCATATGTAAAAAGATCAGTTTGAAGTTGTCAGCTCCTGCTGTTTAAATTTATTTCATCTCCAGTGCAAACAAACATAATACTCTCCATAAACATGTTGTTGCAACATTGCCTCAACAATTTATCTTTCAATTATTTTTCCAACATTGACTGTATGTTTTTTGTGCTTTATTCTTGATTACAAATAGATATCTTATGATTAAAGCAATTTTATGATTTAGAGTATTTTCTAATAAAAAATTTATAAAGAAAATAACAGATGATTTTCAAATAAAATAGAAAATAACAGACATATGTTCAAATAAAATAGAAAATAACAGACATATGTTCAAATAAAAAAGAAAAAAATAGACATATTTTTAAAAAGTTAGAAAATAACAGAGGCATGCATGAAGTAACTGTCTTAATTTTATACTTACTCTTAACTTTACTAAATTGTACTTTACAAACTCATACATAATCTTGATATGATTAAGTAGCATTTATATATAAGATTACCTGCAAATCTGTATTACCAAAAATTATCATGAAAAAAAAACATGTTATATATTTATCTCAGGTTTAACCTGCATTATTTTATTTGATGCATTTATTAATTCCATGTACCAAAAAACCACTGTATGAATTAAGAAGATATGGGTTTCCAGATTGTATCCATGGCTCAATATGAAAAAAACTTCAACTAAATTGATTGAAAATTGGGAATTACGAAGATTTATTTATAGTACCTGACATACTTACATGTTGATTTATTCATTAAATTAGGTTTCCTACTATCAATAATTATTTTTCTTACACAAATGTTAATCATTGTTATATAGGGGAGGTAACTCCTCTTTTTAGAAGGAACACTTTTATATGATATATCAGATGTATTATAAACAATACTCATGAAAGATGGGAGATACTGATATTTTCTCATTGTGTTAGCTAGTTTTGTTTGAATCGATACATGTTAAGGTAGTATTAAAATTATAAAATTTGATAGCTTTCAAGATAGAAGACAAATTGTCTGTAGTTCACCAGCTTTCAATCAACAAGTAAAATGTGTTTGTTAATAAATGATTTTATTGATTTGCTATATATCTGTAAATGCAATTATTAATATTAGATTTATCTATTTTATTTTCAATGATAATTACAGACATAGTTCAAATTGAAATTATAATATTAACAGTTGATTCTTAATTTACAATTATTCTGATTATAAATATTTTTGACAAAGTCAGAAACCCTATATATTTATATTTTGTCTTCAAAAAGTTAGTATATTGTTTCATTTGTTAATTATGACAATATTTATTTTGATGGACAGTATAGTTAATTTGTTGTGTACTTTTATTTGCATTTAATTTGATGGTATTGTAATTTTTTACTTTGTAAGATATTTTTATCTAGCCGTATCTACATAAGATATCAAATTCACAACCTCATTTATGATACATACAACTATCCTAACTCAAAAAAATCCATGTAACAACAGAGTAAAATACATAAAGAACATTCTGTAATTTTCTGATCTACGTGAAGTAACTCAAACATTTTTAATTGCAAAATGCATGTAATAACCTTTTTTTCGTATTGAATTTGTTTAAATATCCATGTCAACAAGGAATAGATTGGTTTTTTAAAGTTATATTAACAGTACAATTCAAGAGTTGTTTGTGATTTACAATGCTTGGTGTGGGAATATATGTGTCATGCATTAACCTTATTGGTGACTATGTATCATTTTATAACAAAATATATTTCAATGACTGTAAAATTCATTTGCAATGTTCTTTTATTTGTATTATGTTTGATGGAAGTGTAATTTATTACTTTATTACATATTTTTATCTACCATTATCTACATAAGATGTCAAACTCAGAACCTCATTTTTGATAAATAAAAGAGTCCTAACTAAAAATAATCCATGGAAACATAGGTTTAACAACAGAGTAGAATTGATAAAGGACATACTTGACTTTTCTGATCTAGGGGAAGTAACTCAAACATTTTTTTCTATGTAATAATTTTTTTGTCCTGTTTTTTTATGAGTACAATTATGAAGTTGTATGTGATTTACAATATAGGGGCGTGGGAATATCTGTGTCGTGTATACTTATAGTATAACCTGATGGGTGACTGTATGTGTCATATGTTAGTTATATCAATATATATATATCAATGACAGTATAATTAATTTGCAATTTACTTTTATCTGCATTAAGTTTGATGGTATGGTAATTGATTACTTTGCAACATATATTTTTATTTAGCCGTAACTTCATAAGATATCAAATTCAGAACCTCATTTATGATAAATACAAGTATCCTTACTCAAAATAATCAATGTAAACATAGCTTGAACACCTGAGTGGAATAGCGCAAGAACATTCTATACCTTACTGATCTAGGGGAAGTACCTTTATTTTTTTTAATTGTTTGTTATATCCTTTTTTGGAGGATTGTTTAAATATCCATGTCAGCAAAGAATATATGTTTTGACATAATTTTTGTACATATATATATATATCAAAGTAATTTAACTAAAAAGTAAAAATTTCATTCTACTCACTGAAACAGTCTTATC
The DNA here is from genome assembly GCF_021869535.1 of Mytilus californianus. Lineage (NCBI taxonomy): Eukaryota > Metazoa > Mollusca > Bivalvia > Mytilida > Mytilidae > Mytilus > Mytilus californianus. The sequence goes on along the minus strand of NW_026262712.1, from coordinate 120,189,025 downwards.
TTCGCATTCATTGCTTTTTAGCCGACTTTTTCACAATTTCCTAACATTCTTGAACTTTCAAATGAAGAGAAGATCCAAGTATGACATGTATGTGAAAATTTGAATTTGCTTTATTTTTCTACTGGGCAAAAAGTCATGTAAATAAATTGCTGATAAAAATTATTTGGTTTACAGTACTAGTATTTTCATTCTTTCTTTTTATAAACGTCCCACTGATTACATGAATTTTTTATTTACGAATATTATAACGAGGAGGTTAATTCTGATTTTTTTCTTTTGATTTATATTATTAAGGAGTACACACACATTTATATGAATATTCAAATGTTCCCTGTCAACAGTGTTTCAGTATTAAAGAGAGACAACTCAAAATCTCATGTTCTATATTATGTATATTGTGATACTGACTATTGTGATTTGTTAATAGAATTAATTTTATCAAGTTTAAATGAAAAGATGTTTTATGTTGTTTCAGATTAATGGCTTAAAATATAGATAGATCTAGCTGGTATATATTCCAAATGAAGTTATAACTGTTATTGTGTCTAGTAACTAAATTTGAACTATACTTTATTGCTTTATTGTTATTGTTTCTGACAAAGAAAAAATACACTAGTTGATGTTGATGGCATATTTGTATAAAGAAGAGAACAGCTTTCGGGGTAAATTTCAGCAGGATAATGACAATCATACAAAAAAATGAAAGAAAAACATATAAATTGCTTACATCCTCTTCATTTGAACTTTGGTGGATAGTTGTCTCATTGGCAATTATACCACATCTCCTTATTTTTATATTCTAATACATCAATTTGCTTTAGATAACTTTGCATTTCAGATAGCTGGCTATCGGTTTAAACAAAAAACTAGCAATAACAATAACAACATTGGTATTTGTTATTCAACGACAGGAAATTAGAATCTTTGATGCGTTTCGTTTTGTTCTTTGTGTGGTCTATATTGCATAACAATTATGACAGAAGAAGATTTTACATCAAAAGCTGAACGTATTTATAGGGTAGTAAGCCAAAATCCAGTTAAAGTAACATTATTTAAAAAAGGAGGTGTTAAATGCTAAAAAAGTAACCCAGGATATTTAAGTCTATTACTAATTAGGGAATTTTATCTTTAACGTCACTACTAATAGTGTGTTCAATTACAAAAACAGCAAATTATTTAAAATACGCAGACAAATTTTCATGTGAAATTAACCGATCTTTCACATGAATTTAACAGTAAGTAAACATATTCTAGATAACCATCTAGTATACCTTCTTTCTTTAATGATATATCAATTTAAAATATAGATATGTCTTTCTTATGGTATTGAGCATGTGTTCATACTACCTTCTATATTTCTTTATTTTTGTTCAAATTTCTTGGACCTCAACAATACTAGTCAGTCCTGTAAACTCCAACCATAAATGTCTCCACATGGGTTAGGGTTAGGGTTAGGGTTAAACCTAACCCTAACCCTAACCCTAACCCAAATGCAACATACAAGGTGCAACGAGAATGCACAAGCTGAAATGTCTCGTCTGCTCGACTATTCATAAATGTTATGTTGACAGTCATAAGGATAAAGTTTTAGTACAAGTATCACATAAACTTAGCATTATCGATGATCCATGAAAATGAGGTCAAGGTAAGATGAACCCTGACAGACAGACATGTACGCTTTAGAATCATTTCATACACCAGATACAGTTGACATATTGCTTATAGTATTAGAAAAACAGATCAAAGAAACTGTGCAAATAAGGTAAAGGTCAGATGAAACCTGTAAGACGGACATGTACACCTTACAATCATTCCATACACCAAATATAGTTGACCTACTGCTATAAATATTTGAGAAATAAACCCTATCATGTAAACAGTAAAATAACAAAGATACCGAACACCGAGGAAAATTCAATACATGAAGTCCCTAATCAAATGGCAAAATCAAAAGATCAAACACATCAAACGAATGGATAACAACTGTCATATTCCAGACTTGGTACAGGCATTTTCTTTTCTAGAAAATGGTGGATTAAACCTGGTTTTATAGCTAACTAAACCTCTCACTTGTATGACAGCCGCATAAAATTCCATTTTATTGACAACAATGTGTGAACAAAACAAACAGACATAATAGGTAAAAATGTCAAAAATAGGGGTACAGCAGTCAACATTGTGTTATAATCGTAAACACTATAAAAACAAACAAATATGTCAACAAAGAAAAACAAAAAGGCATATAGACAAAGCACATCAGGAAAAACGAAAGACAAGAATACAAAAATTTACCATATCACTATAACACAATGACGGGATGTATAAGTACCGAACCAGGTCAAATGGATATTACCAAAAATAGACTAAACAGTAAAAGTAATAATTTACAAAGACAAATAAAAGAGCACTATAACACGTAATTCAGATGATAAACAATGTCAGTACCTAGAATCTATACTTCAAGACCATCGTGTATTATTTGTGAAGTAACTTTAAACTTGATAATTGATCTCCGAAATGAGTCGAGGTTAAGTCCTATTACTAATAAGTGAAAAATTCACAAAACAAAAAACGAAACTTATTTTAAAGCAGTCGCTGAACCATGAAAATGAGGTCAAGGCCAACAAACATATCACAGAACTTCATAATACAAAGCATTTGTACATAAGGTATCAAGCCTCCATGTCAATTACCATTTAAAATATCAAGCTCAATACAAAAAGTTTATACCGTCGGATTGTAATCCCTATGTTTTGCATGTCGCACGAGAGAAGTAGACAAGCAAATGTGTCAAAGGTGTATAATTTCATGTTCATTGTATGACTTGCATGATAGTGGTATTATTGTTGATCAATTTTAGAACAAATTACCTATTGAAAAAAGTCTTACTTGCAAAAGACAGAAATGAAAGATGTTAATCTTTTTATGAAAGTTTTGTTAATCTACTTATAGTTTAATCTTCTAAAAATAGTTAACTGAAATATTCAATTGCCTGTACATACCTAGGAACCTTCCTATTGGTTGACTCATGCCAAGACTTCGTATTTAAAAAAAAAATGGTTTTTTTTTTAAATTCTGTGTTGATATGGTTAAATCTTAGTCACAACTTTTTATAGACTCCTGACAATTGAGAGCATGTTACATGTATAGTGTATAGACATCAATATATTGCTGGACTGCATGTTGCCCTTGTAATGCTTGTTTGGTGTTTTTTGTCGATGGGTTGCTCTTGGATTCAGAGGCGGATTTAAGGGTCATGTCCCACACCATGGAATGACCTCAAAATTTGTAAACATTCGTGTTATTTCTATTTTTTTTTTTTTTCATTTTAAACTAAATTTTCCATTTTGAGACTTTATCTGTAATGTTCATGCAATGATTTTAATTTTAATTGAATAAAAAGTAAAATAACAAAAATACCGAACTCCAAGAGAAATTCAAAACGGAAAGTCCTTTAAAAAATGGCAAAATCAAAAGCTCAAACACATCTAACGAGTGGTAAACAACTGTAATATTCCTGACTTGGAACAGGCATTTCCTTATATAGAAAATGGTGGATTTTAATAATATTCTGAAAGAGCTTGTTGTTGAAAAAAAATATACACTCATGACAAGATAATTCCAGGTTCATTTGATCTGTTGAATACACCACTGTATGTCTGTTACATTGTAGTATTGTATAAAAGATCTCTCTTGCATATAATTGGTATTTGTAACCATGGATTCCTTCATACATTTTCATGTTATATACTTGTAAGATGGTGATGCAATGATAAAATCCTGTTATGCATCAACCGCAATCAGACTCTTGGAATACTTCAGACAGTTGCAGTAATCTAATAATAAAATTCATGGTATAATTTTTGTAAAATAATTATCAAATGTGTCAAAGGTGTATAATTTCATGTTCATTGTATGACTTGCATGATAGTGGTATTATTGTTGATCAATTTTAGAACAAATTACCTATTGAAAAAAGTCTTACTTGCAAAAGACAGAAATGAAAGATGTTAATCTTTTTATGAAAGTTTTGTTAATCTACTTATAGTTTAATCTTCTAAAAATAGTTAACTGAAATATTCAATTGCCTGTACATACCTAGGAACCTTCCTATTGGTTGACTCATGTCAAGACTTCGTATTTTAAAAAAAAATGTTTTTTTTTTTTAAATTCTGTGTTGATATGGTTAAATCTTAGTCACAACTTTTTATGGACTCCTGACAATTGAGAGCATGTTACATGTATAGTGTATAGACATCAATATATTGCTGGACTGCATGTTGCCCTTGTAATGCTTGTTTGGTGTTTTTTGTCGATGGGTTGCTCTTGGATTCAGAGGCGGATTTAAGGGTCATGTCCCACACCATGGAATGACCTCAAAATTTGTAAACATTCGTGTTATTTCTATTTTTTTTTTATTTCATTTTAAACTAAATTTTCCATTTTGAGACTTTATCTGTAATGTTCATGCAATGATTTTAATTTTAATTGAATAAAAAGTAAAATAACAAAAATACCGAACTCCAAGAGAAATTCAAAACGGAAAGTCCTTTAAAAAATGGCAAAATCAAAAGCTCAAACACATCTAACGAGTGGTAAACAACTGTAATATTCCTGACTTGGAACAGGCATTTCCTTATATAGAAAATGGTGGATTTTAATAATATTCTGAAAGAGCTTGTTGTTGAAAAAAAATATACACTCATGACAAGATAATTCCAGGTTCATTTGATCTGTTGAATACACCACTGTATGTCTGTTACATTGTAGTATTGTATAAAAGATCTCTCTTGCATATAATTGGTATTTGTAACCATGGATTCCTTCATACATTTTCATGTTATATACTTGTAAGATGGTGATGCAATGATAAAATCCTGTTATGCATCAACCGCAATCAGACTCTTGGAATACTTCAGACAGTTGCAGTAATCTAATAATAAAATTCATGGTATAATTTTTGTAAAATAATTATCAAATGTGTCAAAGGTGTATAATTTCATGTTCATTGTATGACTTGCATGATAGTGGTATTATTGTTGATCAATTTTAGAACAAATTACCTATTGAAAAAAGTCTTACTTGCAAAAGACAGAAATGAAAGATGTTAATCTTTTTATGAAAGTTTTGTTAATCTACTTATAGTTTAATCTTCTAAAAATAGTTAACTGAAATATTCAATTGCCTGTACATACCTAGGAACCTTCCTATTGGTTGACTCATGTCAAGACTTCGTATTTTAAAAAAAAATGTTTTTTTTTTTTAAATTCTGTGTTGATATGGTTAAATCTTAGTCACAACTTTTTATGGACTCCTGACAATTGAGAGCATGTTACATGTATAGTGTATAGACATCAATATATTGCTGGACTGCATGTTGCCCTTGTAATGCTTGTTTGGTGTTTTTTGTCGATGGGTTGCTCTTGGATTCAGAGGCGGATTTAAGGGTCATGTCCCACACCATGGAATGACCTCAAAATTTGTAAACATTCGTGTTATTTCTATTTTTTTTTTTATTTCATTTTAAACTAAATTTTCCATTTTGAGACTTTATCTGTAATGTTCATGCAATGATTTTAATTTTAATTGAATAAAAAGTAAAATAACAAAAATACCGAACTCCAAGAGAAATTCAAAACGGAAAGTCCTTTAAAAAATGGCAAAATCAAAAGCTCAAACACATCTAACGAGTGGTAAACAACTGTAATATTCCTGACTTGGAACAGGCATTTCCTTATATAGAAAATGGTGGATTTTAATAATATTCTGAAAGAGCTTGTTGTTGAAAAAAAATATACACTCATGACAAGATAATTCCAGGTTCATTTGATCTGTTGAATACACCACTGTATGTCTGTTACATTGTAGTATTGTATAAAAGATCTCTCTTGCATATAATTGGTATTTGTAACCATGGATTCCTTCATACATTTTCATGTTATATACTTGTAAGATGGTGATGCAATGATAAAATCCTGTTATGCATCAACCGCAATCAGACTCTTGGAATACTTCAGACAGTTGCAGTAATCTAATAATAAAATTCATGGTATAATTTTTGTAAAATAATTATCAAATGTGTCAAAGGTGTATAATTTCATGTTCATTGTATGACTTGCATGATAGTGGTATTATTGTTGATCAATTTTAGAACAAATTACCTATTGAAAAAAGTCTTACTTGCAAAAGACAGAAATGAAAGATGTTAATCTTTTTATGAAAGTTTTGTTAATCTACTTATAGTTTAATCTTCTAAAAATAGTTAACTGAAATATTCAATTGCCTGTACATACCTAGGAACCTTCCTATTGGTTGACTCATGTCAAGACTTCGTATTTTAAAAAAAAATGTTTTTTTTTTTTAAATTCTGTGTTGATATGGTTAAATCTTAGTCACAACTTTTTATGGACTCCTGACAATTGAGAGCATGTTACATGTATAGTGTATAGACATCAATATATTGCTGGACTGCATGTTGCCCTTGTAATGCTTGTTTGGTGTTTTTTGTCGATGGGTTGCTCTTGGATTCAGAGGCGGATTTAAGGGTCATGTCCCACACCATGGAATGACCTCAAAATTTGTAAACATTCGTGTTATTTCTATTTTTTTTTTTTATTTCATTTTAAACTAAATTTTCCATTTTGAGACTTTATCTGTAATGTTCATGCAATGATTTTAATTTTAATTGAATAAAAAGTAAAATAACAAAAATACCGAACTCCAAGAGAAATTCAAAACGGAAAGTCCTTTAAAAAATGGCAAAATCAAAAGCTCAAACACATCTAACGAGTGGTAAACAACTGTAATATTCCTGACTTGGAACAGGCATTTCCTTATATAGAAAATGGTGGATTTTAATAATATTCTGAAAGAGCTTGTTGTTGAAAAAAAATATACACTCATGACAAAATAATTCCAGGTTCATTTGATCTGTTGAATACACCACTGTATGTCTGTTACATTGTAGTATTGTATAAAAGATCTCTCTTGCATATAATTGGTATTTGTAACCATGGATTCCTTCATACATTTTCATGTTATATACTTGTAAGATGGTGATGCAATGATAAAATCCTGTTATGCATCAACCGCAATCAGACTCTTGGAATACTTCAGACAGTTGCAGTAATCTAAAAATAAAATTCATGGTATAATTTTTGTAAAATAATTATCAAATACAACCTAACCAATTTTTGTAAAATAATCATCAAATTCTAACTTACCAATAAGGGTTCTCACTGAGGAATTTTGAAAGGTGAGTCCACAGACTTAGCATTTTTGGTCTTTGCAAGGATGTTTTTGTTATATGTTTTTCGCTTTGTATAGATCTGATAAGTTAAGTCCTTTTCAACTGACTTTTATACTTTATAGAAATAAGAAGATGTGGTATGAGTGCCAATGAGACAACTCTCCATCCAAGTCACAATTTGTAAAAAGTAAACAATTATAAGTCAAAGTACGGCCTTCAACAAGGAGCCTTGGCTCACACCGAACAGCAAGCTATAAAGGGCCCCAAACTGACTAGTGTAAAAAAATTCCAACAGGACAACCAACGGTTGTTCTTATGTTGTATTGTTACACCACTATCCCTGGTTAGGGGAGGGTTGGCACCCTAAAACATGTTAAACTCAGTTTTTCGTAAATTGTTTTGTTATGAATTAGGCAATCAATTTTCTCAGTTAAATTGTTTCATATCAGAGCCTTTTATAGCCGATTACACTAAGTGTTTTTGTGCATTTGATTCTGCATGTTTCATCTCTGAGGGTTTTAGGTACATGCCTAGTTGATGCGTCAACATGTAGAATAACATTGAGAACACCAATGCCTGCAAAACACTTTTACGAACGAGAAATAAGTTGATACAGACGAGAACAAAATAAGATTACAGTCCTTGGATGGTGTAAACTTCCCACTTACACCATACACCATTACACCATTCACCAAAAACCATTACACCATACACCTTGTGCCATTACACCATACACGTTACACCTTTGCACCATACACCTTACACATTACACCAAACACCATTCCCCATTCTATCTACACGATCCGAAAATTACCCATACTGCAATTAAATTTCAAAGAAAGTGTGCGACTACAAAATTAATAATTTGTTTTAAAAAACGAATTTTTGATCACAATATTGTAAATTAATGTATAAAATTAAAACCTCCGTGATCATGCCTTTGATGGTTATATAAACAATACAGATTAAATATATACATGTATTTGTAAATAAAGTACGCACAAAACTTTGCTTGTAATGCAAATTTATCCGCGATCTGTCTTTCTATAAATTAAAAACGATATTGGTTACAATGCTATTCCGTTTTAAAATGTAGCGTAAATCTTATAAACTTGGTTTTCAGAAAAAATCGACAAACAATGCCAAAAACGAATAGTACTTAGATTATATAAAATAATCATGATAATTGAAAGCAATATTGGTGTACAGTTAATCATGCTTATGGCTAGATTAATATTAATAATATTTCTTTTTCTGCACCAATCAACAGTGCAAGTATGCATGTCCTTTTTTTATTCAAATAATTGAATCATTACAAAAAATCAGTAGTTTTCACATCTCAGGCTGGCTCCAATATAACATATTTTTTACTGTCTAAGGAAAATATATATATTATCTGTAGTTTTGATACTTCAGGCTGACTGGTACATGTACAACAAAATTATTTTAACGCATCAACCAAAACTGACCATATTTGCACCTAATTATAAAATTGAGAATGGAAATGGGGAAGGTGTCAATCTGTTAATTTATATAGGGTTGATGTCAGAATGAATTGCATTATACAAATAACAGCAACATTGCAACACAATGACAACAAAAATTTGTCCCCATCAATCAAGATTGCCAGGATATCCTCTTTTTATTCAAAATATTGTCTCGCAACAAAATTTCAGTAATTTTGATACCTCAGGATGACTCATATAACAAAATTGTTTTAACGCATCAACCAAAACTGACCGTATTTGCACTTTATTATGTATATTTATGCCACATAGTAAATCAGCTATATTTTATTGTCAGAATGGATTGTAAAATAGAAATGACAGCAACATTGCAACACAATGACAACAAAAAATTGTCCCCATCAATCTAGATTGCCAGCATGTCCTCTTTTTATACAAAATATTGTCTCGTAACAAAATTTCAGTAGTTTTGATATCTCAGGCTGACTCGTATAACAAAATTATTTTAACGCATCAACCAAAACTGACCATATTTGCACTTTATTATGTAAATCTATATAGCCGCATAGCAAATCAGCTATATTTTGATGTCAAGATGGATTGTATAATACAAATGACAGCAACATTGCAATACAATGACAACAAAAATTTGTCCCCACCAATCTAGATTGCCAGCATGTCCTCTTTTTATTCAAAATATTGTCTCCCAACAAAATTTCAGTAGTTTTGATATCTCAGGCTGACTCGTATAACAAAATTATTTTAAAGCAACAACCAAAACTGACCATATTTGCACTTTATTATGTAAGTCTATATAGCCGCATAGTAAATCAGCAGTATTTTGATGTCAGGATGGATTGTATAATACAAATGACAGCAACATTGCAAAACAATGAAAACAAAAATTTTTCCCCATCAATCTAGATAGCCAGCATGTCCTTTTTTTTCAAAATATTGTCTCGCAATATATTCGCGCCTATTAAGTTTACTGTTATAATCGAGCCTCTGTAGAAATTCCATAGCACCGGGACAGTAGTATATTGATACAAAGTGAAGGAAAGATGACATGGTACTGACAACATGGACTTGTAGTTGATTGTCCTTTACAAATATTTTTGCATTTACATTTGAAGTGTGGATTTAAGATAATCACAGAAGAAGGAAGTCAAGCCGAATATGAATACAATATGATGAAAACTATTCTAACATATATGATTAGGCTTTAGGCACAATTTTCTAGAGTAATTACATATAATATTCCGATAAATGTCCAATGAATGATGTTTATTCCTGACTGAGACATGTTGAAATTATGCAAAAGACAAACAATTATCATTTTTACTGTTTGAGACCTAAATTTTACATATACATACCTTCTATGGCTTATAAATTTATGTTTTGAATAGAAAAACTCAGAGAAAGTAATTAATCCGCAAAAAAAAGCTGAAAATATCGTTATAGCCGGGTGATAAATGAACATACTAAACCACAAACCAAATTCCGAAAATGCGTTGAACAATCTATTGCCGAGCTGGCGAGCTTCAGTTCTTGCTTGGAGGGAGCAAATTTATAAGAAATCTGACAATAAATTACTTTAAGCAATATTCTAAGTGTATCTATGTAAAGTTTTTTTAAGTAAAAATGAAATAAGTAAGTGTCAGATGTCCTTATCAATTACAAAAACAATGTATTACTTTTCTGCTAGCCTTTAGCCATATCACATATTTTATCTATAAAAAATAAGGAGCTGTAGTATGATAGTTTAATACCAAATGACGACGATGTGCACAAATACAGGTCACTGTTGGACCGTCAGCATTGAGCATATCCAATGCCGTATTGCAAGATGAGTCAAAGAAGGAAAATAAACCTAACGGATTGTTTTTTTTTTTAAACACGGAACGAAAAACAAATATGCTAGTCATTAATCAACAAAAGCTACTGGATCACAGGTTGGTTCCTGGCGCGGACATGAATGTGGCTGCGTAAAATATTTTTGCTGGGGCTCATCCCCTTCACATGTTTGCGACTACTGATACAAGTGTTTGTCCTTGAAATTAAATGTTTACCTTTGTTTTTTTTAACAAAAACCGTAGTAGAAAGAAAGAACTGTATGTAAAAAATATGATCTGCAAAGTAATATATCTAAGTAAGGCGACATGACCTATATCACTATTGACCTCTTATAAAAGCTATTTCATTTGAATGACTATATTTTACCTATGTTTATGTTTATACCGCAAATAGATACATTTTGACGAAAGGCTTGAACGAACGTAAAAGGAGCATGTATTACATTTCCATAATAACACTTAGAGTCTATTTTCTATCCGATTAAACATCATTATTTTCTGAATCAAATGTATCTATTAAAAAATTCAAGAATATCGCAAATAAAACATGCTTTTAATATCTGAAAATAAAGAAAAAACGTTTCAAATACACTTACGTCTTATACGTTACTTATTTTAACCACGATAACACACATTTGCGCGGGAGTTGTTCAAGCATGTGTTTCATCATGAATGAACGATTCCAAAGGGGATATTTTACACATAAATTTACTGACCCTATGTGTATACATCTGAGATAGATGCTTTGAACGACTCTACAGAGTCGCTTAACACAATGCTCATTAGAAGGCTATTCTAGGTTGTAATGCTACGTGGAAAAATGATAGTTGACGTATTTGATTTCTGTGGGATGGAATTTATTATGAAAGTGAGTGCATATGCCGGCATTGTCTGAGCGGTTGTATTAGTCTGTCTGTTTTGTTGTTTAAAATTAGATGATATGAAATTTATAAAACTTGACAAGGCGTGCGCCTGTTCTTCTGTGCGCAAGATCACTCTATTATAGATGATTTATCATGTCACTTACACTTCAAATGTTTCTGTGACGGTTAAAGACATATCTAGCAGCCATTTTCTTTCTAATCTATTTAAATTCTCAGTAAATTAAGGGTCTCAGACTGAAATAGCATATTCTAGTGATGGTATGACTAGAGATTTATATGCTTGTTCCTTTACAAAGGCTGAACTGATTTCATTTCGTCGGAGAAAACCAAGTAAGCTGTTAGCCTTTTCACATGTATTGTTAATGTGACTGTGTCATTTTAGGTCTGATTGAATTGCCACGACAAAGTATTTTGTCTTGTTCACAGTTTGTGGCCATGCACATAGTACTTGTATATGGATAGATCTTTATTTCGGCTGATGGATATTACATTAAAATTGTCAGGACGAAACGCCATTTTCAAAGTGTGTTCCAAAATACCTAGTGTATCTATATATTTTTGAATTGTTTCGCAAATAATGTAGATTTCATTACCAGATATGCAATATAATGATAAAAGTATTTGTATATAATTTACTAAAACAAATTGTCTGCTATAATGCAGAGAAGACTGCCAACATTATACACCAATCACATGTACACCTATTTTTTGAAAGTTTCCTTTATAATTTGATCTATAAATCCAGACGAGAGTAAATTATAATGAAAATATCATAGGCATTGATCATAGTGAAAATCAATGAAGGGACTTCATTAAATTGGCAACGAAGCAACCTAAAAATGGTGATTCTGTCCCATCATAATAATTTCTGCCAGTGCATTGATCAACCTTTACAACTTTCTACATTATGATTTAATGACAGAAAAATAGTCATTTTGTATAAAAGTGACACCTAACATCCACGTATTCCAACATCAATCCGAATTCCGACAGCAAAAAATCTTATTCGGAAGACTACGTATACATACTATTAGTATTTTACTGCAATTATATTACAAAATATTGATCACATCATTAGGATTGATGTAAGCAATTACAAGTCTAGTAGTACTAGCATCTTCTTTATCATTATATTGTAATATAATTACAATTGAATACTATGTATATGGAGTCTTCCGAATAAGATTATTTTTGCATTCGGGATTTGGATAGATGTTGGAATGCGTGGATGTTAGGTGTCATTTATATACAAAATTATGTACCGGTTATGACTTCAACCAACCGTAACAGTTCAACAATATAAAATGAACGTTAAACATCAGTTGAAAAGGGCCTAGGCTCATCAGATCGATTCTGCTAAAAACAAACTACAAACTTTTGACAATTTCATAAAGGGAAAAATTATTGTGTACATTAATAAACTTCACAATATAAAACAAATGCAATATCGTGATCTGGTAATATAAAATGTTAAAACACAAAGCAACACTACATCAATAATGGGGATTAATTGCATTGATGAATTAAATGCTATATTCGATCCTATCTTATTTTCTGTCTCGTTTAATAATGTCACTGTGAATTATTTGCATTGCACAATTCATTGCCGTACTACGTGCAGTGTCCTTCTTACATGCATGTATTTGAAAGACTTTAAGACCAATCGAGCTAACCTACAATATGGGTCACAAATATGTTGATGATTTTGTTGTTGACAAAGATAAGTATTTACTGGAAGTTTTCAAAGCAGGTACTGTTTTATCGTATGTTTCAATGCTATTTAACATTGTCGTATTTGTTATACTCTTTCGCAAACGTTTTCTGTCGCCTGCCACAATACTTATGCAAAGTTTAGCTGCAGCTGACCTTTTAACGGCGTTTTCATGCTACGGACTTGAACCAATGTTTCAGTCGCAATATCGTTGCGAGGTAGCATATAACAATGATTTTTTGGATCTTTGTTACTTACCATATCCATATTGTTCAATGGCCCATCATCTAATGGTATTATCCTTTACGTTCCACAGCGCGTCATACATGATCACAACAGGTCTCGGAATACAGAAAGTCATAGCCATTATCTTTCCAATTTGGACAAAACATCAGCTTACGAAGAAGAAAGTCGTAGTTTGTTGCATAATTATCTCCTTTTTTTCCATTGCGATCAGCATTCCACGACATTTTTCCATTTGGGCAGATCATGATGATTACCCTGGAATGTGCTACTTCTATGCCAAGGGTGGAGCGTTACCCGAATACTCATCTGTATATTACTTGATGATTCAAACTGTTCTCCTAACATTTTGTTGTCTGATAATGTTGATGTCTTCAGTTTTCATCATCTACAAATTGATCAATAACACTTTAAGATATCGGATGTCTAGACAAAGACTCAAGGAGAGAAGATCAGTTATAATGGTAGTGTTAGTTCTTGTGCTATTCCTCATCACAGAAATTCCTAAAGTCATAATGTATCAATATTGGTGTTACAATACCATCGGTAATAAAATGATATATATTGGTTTGCGAAAAAATGAGTTTTCGTCGTGGCTGTTACAAAGGTATGGCGATGCGATGGCATGGTTGCTGACATTTCCTTCAGATATGATTGTTGGTCATTTTGACAACAGATACATCTTTTTTATTTTCCTCCTGGAAGGCGTTCAACTATTTACAATTGTAGGATGTATGTCAAACTTCATCATCTATATCGTAATGTCAACCAAATTAAGGAGTGAAGTCATTTTGGTCTTCAAGAAAATGTGTAACTGCTGTCTACATAAAGGGAAAACGAATAAGACTAACATAACCGAAAACATTCAAACAAAAGAACAAGAAAGATACCACACACAAAGTACAGAAAACCGACGTAAATATGAGAAAGATATGAATCAGGTACAAGAAACCGGACCCAGCTATAAAAACGAGATAGAAATACATCCGATTCAAGGAAATCACTTTGCATATGAAATAGAAGGGAACAAGGTACAAGGAACCAGAAAACGCCATACATATGAGATTGCAATGATGCAACTAGGAGAATACAGCCATAGCGAAGATAGAAAAATAAACCCAATAGAAGGAAAAGAAGAAATCCATTTAATTGAGGAAAAAATTAATCCAATAGAGGAAACAGAACGCAACAATAAAAATGAGATAAAAATGATTCAGAAAGAAGGATTCGCAGACGATCTTGAGAATGAGACAGAAGTTGATCCAATCAAGGAAACAGAAAACCCCGTTGCAAATGTGATAGAAATAAATTCGTTTGAAGAAACAGATCATCATGAAGTTGAGATAGAAATGAATCCGATACAAAAAACAGGATACCACCGTACAAAAGAAATAGAAATGCCTGCGATTGAAGGAGCTGGAGACCACCGTAGTAATGGAATCGAAATGAATGTGATACATGAAAATAGCCGAACAGATGAAATAAATGATTGACAATATAAAAAAAATTACAGAGTGAACAAAGGGAATCCAAAAACATTCACATGACTGAAACAGAAACTTTAATCACTTTCCTTATACATGCGTTAGTCGTTTGCAAAATAGTCAAAAACAGTTTTGTTCTATTATATCATGTAAATATCGTCAAATTATTCTGTAAAGTAGTATAGCTCTTTTTGAATGTCGATATTTAACTGTTAGACATACTAATTACAGACGAAACATTCATGAAGCTTCTATAAAGGAAAGCAAACCAACAAGACAAATATAAAACACTATGATGTATGAATATAAAGATTATTCGAACGCACCTTTGAGAAGTAGCAAGTGCGTAAACTTCAACAAGGAAATATTTCTTTAATATATGTTGAATTGTTTGGATTTCCAGGATTTATATGTATGTTTTGGCAGGAGCTTACTAGTTCAAAGTAAGTGATGTTTCTATGTTGAAAACTGTAGTCACATAAACACATTTTTAAAGTTGATTGTAAACAACTGTGCTATCGACCTAGATTTTTTAACCTGAACCACAATTATTCAGTATGGATGAATTACCGATTTATTTTGTGAAGTCAATAAAAAATCATGTCATATACTTGACAACGTAACATTCACAATACATTGGTATGAAAGTAAAGCAAGACTACCAATAATGTTCGGACAAAGTGATAAACAAAGTAGACGGAAGTCAACATCTACAGAACGCAGAATTAACAAAAGAATGGCCAATATGTATTTAAAAAGTTACAGAAAAAAATGAGAATCTCGCAAGAAAAACAAGTATTTGTCAAGAAACTGTAAATATTAATATGATCAATCAATGGAAATTGAAACCGCAAATTTACGGAGCGCAGACATAGACACCGTTATAGAGAAGGATACATTTGAGTTACAGGAAAGCGATGCACATTTTTCAAACATACATTCCGACAAAGTTGCTTTGTTTTCGATCTATGAGTTTGACTGTCCCTCTGGTATCTTTTGTCCCTCTTTTGCAATGGAAGATTTAATGAAAATTACAAAACTATCAGAAATAAGTGAGCATCGTTTATTCGAAACTATGAAAACAGATGGGAACGATACAACAATGTCAACCCGAAATGATTATCCAGAGCAAACAGATGAATCGATGATGATGATGATGATGATGATGATGATGATGATGATGATGATGATGATGATGATGATGATGATGATGATGATGATGATGATGATGATGATGATGATGATGATGATGATGATGAGAACAGTTGGAATTGATAATGTTATTTCAAAAGCTGTGATTAAGAAAAGTAAACTGTTACCTGATAAATGTATTGCGAAATTTAAAGGGACCGGGAACATTATAAATATGATCAAAGGTGTGACGAAGTAGAACACGTGAATTCAAATGATGTTGATTATCAAATATATAAGACAAAAATCCTGAGGATGTAACGAACAACTAAAAAAAGATATTTGTCGTTATCTTTTTTCAGATTACGGAAGGGATACAATAATCGTTATCTTTTTAAGATTACGGAGGGGATACAATAACAAAAAATAGTGTTTGGAGAGATAACTCTTACAATAAAAAAAGTATTTTGCTTAAAAGGATGAGTTTCAAAAGCGCAATAACTGGTCGATATAATATCCTAAATATCTAAGCGATATCTTGCGAAACAACTTTATACCGCTAGCAAAAGGTTTGGCGAAAGACGAAGAACAAAATGATGATAATCAGAACAAAATCAAAGGGTCTTTCCACAGAAAAATGGAAAGACTTACTAGTAATAAAATTCAGAACTAAAGCAAAAGCAAAAACACCTAAAAAGCCATTACAGCAAAAGGGTTCATTTTTTCAAAATTAATATAATACCTGAGACTGACAAATGTCGGGTGCCAATGCTTATCAGCATGATCTTATTTGTTGCTTTTTTTGTATAAGGATGTAAATTCTAAGAAGGTTCACTGATGGTTCCATTGTGCCAGTATAGCTTACCTCGAATTGTTGAATAACACTGATACTATTAAACAATAACTTTCCATATCTATTTGCGACAAAAACGCAAAAATGGGTAAAAATATACATTCAATGGTAAAAACTTTTACAAGAGGTCAACAAGCGATGAAGGTGATGTCGATGTATTTAGATAAGTTCTCTTCTATTGTTTTTGTTACAAAAGAAACAAGTCACAAACAATGGTAGAAATTGTATTCCATCTCAGTCTAATAATAATTAAAGCTATGTGCACTGCTGTATATTTGCGTTCTTGTTTTCTTTTTTGTTTAAGGAGAACACGGTTTGCTTATTGGTATTGGACTTCAAATAAAGTTTTCAGTAAAGGCGATTACTCTATGATCAGTACATTGCGGCTCGTGTCTTTTTGTTATCTATTTTTGTGCATTTTCATGAGTCCAGCCTTTCCAATTAATTTTAACAACTTGTTATTTTATAGAGTTGTTACACCACTGTCGTTTGTTTAGGGGTGGATTTAGCGCTCCTAATCATAATAAGGGGTTGTGCGCCTACCTTAATATTCAACACCGTCATATTTTTATTCGCACCAGGAACGAACATGATCTAGCAGCTTTTGTTGTTTAGTATCGATCATATTTTTTTTTCGTTCATTATTTTAGAAGAAACCAAACCGTTATGATCCTTGTCTATCTTTGAATCATCTTGTCCTACGACATATTTGCTCAATGCTGACGGCCTAACAGTGATCTATAATTGTGCTCATCCTCGTCATTTGGAATTAAGGAAAAGTTGCTTTTCGGGCAATCATGCTATATCTCCTTACTTTTTATAGAAACAAATATGTGATATGGCTAAATGCTAACAGAAAGCTAATACGTTTTCTCAAATGTGTAAGAATGACTTCCGATACTTAGTTATTAAATTGTTTCTAGAATATTACTAGAAAACTATACATGGATACACGAGCTTCACTTAGAATATTGATTAAAGTCATTTATTTTCAGATTTCTTCAATTTTTTTACCTTCTAAGCAAGAACCGTAGCTCGTCAGCTCGGCAATAGATCGTTAAATGCAGAACGTTGTGAAAGTTTGGAGAGCCGAAGATCTTGTTTGGGTAATTGCAAAATTTATCTTAACTTATGGAAGTTGAAATTTACTGACTGATCTTAAATTGAATTAAAGTGTATCAATGAAGTGGAAATGGTGCACTTTATGGTGGCAAATCATGAATCACCACCCCAGCACTTCTGAGTTGACATGAATTATCATTGATATAGTCCTAATTTAAAATTAAATACTAAGGCTTTTCTACCTCAGGAATAGATTACCTTAGCTGTATTTGGCAAAACTTCGTACTTCATTTGGCATTTGTAACTTTTTTTGATTCGAGCGTCACCGATGAGTCTTTTGTAGACGAAACGCGCGTCTGGCGCAAATACAAAATTTCAATCCTGGTATCTATGATGAGTTTATTTAAAACTATATTTTATAGTCATTAACATTTTCATTACATAACAATGCCACGCAATCTGATAAATCAATATTCTGTTTTTATTAGAAATCCAACAAGTGAATATCTGTCTGTCATTAAGCCATTGTTGAATCATTAGCATAATCTCAACATATGTCTTGACAGATTTTGGGGTAAAATTACTTCATTAAACATTAACGAGTATATCACAAAAATGTATATGTAATTTTCAAAAGGGCTTACTAGAGGCGCCAATAAGCCAGTAAAGCTCACCTGACATTTTTGCATAATACTGATACAACTCAACAAGAATTTTGTATCTATTTGCGGCATAAACGCAAACATGGGTAAAATATAGTCATTCAAAGGCAATAGCTTTTATAACAGGTCAAATGGGGATAAAGATTGTGTCGACTTTGTAAAATATCTTACTTTACAGATCATATTTGTTACATACAGTTCTTTCTTTCTTCTATGGTTTTCGTTAAAAAAACAAGCAATGGTAGACATATATTTCAAGGGCAAAAACTCCAATCAGTAGTCGATGAATAATGAAAGCTATGTTAACTTGTTTGTAGATGATGCCCTGCTGTACATTTTCGTTTTGTTTTGTTTTTTGTCTAGGAGATCTTGGTTTGTTAATTGATATTGGACTTAAATTGCGATTATCTTTTATCAGTCCATTGTGGCTAATGTCTTTGCGATATGGGTTTTATTGCAGAGTTCCAATTTCATGCGTCCATCCTTTCAAATGTGTTTTAAACAGTGTGTTTTTTGTAGAGATGTTATCCCACTGTCTTAATGTAGGGATGGGTTTAGGATTCGCAAACATATGAAGGGTATAAGCACTAACAGCAATATTTAACACAGTCACGTTCTTGTCCGCGCCAGGAACTAACCTGTGATCCAGTAGCTGTTGTTGGTTAGTAAGAAATCAATCCGTTGTGTTTCTTCACCTTCTTTGACTCATCTTGCCTTACGAAATTAGATTTGCTCAATGTTGACGTCTAACAGTGACCTACAATTGTGCAAGTCTTCGTCATTTGGTATTAATGAAAAGTTGTCTCACAGGCAATCATGCTACATCTCCTTCTGTTTATAGAAAAAAATGTGATATGGCTAAATGCTAACAGAAAAATAATACGTTGTTTTGGTTTTTTTTCAATTTAAAAGAAGAACATCCGACATTTAGTTATTTGTTTTTTGATGGGGAAACTATATATGGATACACAAGTCATTTAGAATATTGCCTAAAGTCATTTATTTTCAGATGTCTTCCAAATTTGCACATTCCAAGCAAGAGCTGAAGCTTGACAGCTCGGTAATAGATTGTTAAACGCAAGATGTTTTGAAAGTTAGGAGAGCCGACGATCCTGCTAGGGGATTAGCAAAATGAATTTAAACTTATTATAGTGGTAATTTCCTTATTTTAAACTTGAATTGAAGCGTATGAATAGAGTGGAAAAGTTGCGCTTTGTTGTGACAAACAATGCGAAGAGATAATTTAAAAAACATTATTGATTTATAACAAACATTTCCGTTATCTATTTTTGATAACTAATCTGATAAATAATTAATTCTCTTTGTATAAATCTTCCAACGAGGGAATATCTGCCAACATGCCATTTGTTTGTTGTTTGCATAATTTCAACATGTCTCTTTACAAATGTTTTGGTATAAACATCATTGATGGGACATTTAACATAAATTTATATGTAATTACTCTAGAAAATTGTACATAAAACTTAATCGTATATGTTAAAACAGTTTTCATCGTCTTGTCTTCAAATTCGACTTGACATCCTTTTTCTGCGATTATCTTAAATCCACACATCAAATGTGAAGTTCTAATAAATTTTGATAATGCTACAAGTTTTATTGAAAGTTGTTTTTTCGTGTAAATTAGATTTCTTTATTTAAAATCAATTAAGATATAAAAGGTAATGACAATGATGTTAATCATATTACTTTTCGGTAGTAAATTGTATATGCAATAAGTTTAGAGAGTTGATATCGTGTAAGCAGCATTTTGAAATATTTAATCATTTACCTGTTACCTGTTGACGGTCCAACGGTGACCTATAATTTTGCAAATCTTCGTCATTTGGTATTAATGAAAAGTTGTTTCACGGGCAGTCATGCTACATCTTCTTATTTTTATAGAAAAAAAATGTGATATGGCTAAATGCTAACAGAAAAATAATGCGTTGGATTTTTATTTTTTTTTCATTTATAAGAAGGACATCCGACATAAGGTTAATTGATTTTTACTTGAAAAACTATACATGGATACACAAGTCATTTAGGGTGTTGCCTAAAGTCATTTATTTTCAGATATCTTCAAAATGTGCACATTCCAAGCAAGAACTGAAGATTGTTAAACGGAGGACATTGGGAAAGTTCGGAGAGCCGACGATTTTGCTTGGGAACTTGCAATATCTATTTAAACTTATTATAGTGACAATTTTCTTATTTTCAACTTGAATTGAAGCGTATGAGTAGAGTGGAAAATGTGCACTTTGTTGTGACAAACAATGCGAAGAGATAATTTGAAAAATATTATTGATTTATAACAAACATTTCCGTAATCTATTTTATGATAAGTCATCTGATAAATAATTAATTCTCTTTTTATAAATCTTCCAACGAGGGAATATCTGCCATCATGACATTTGTGTGATTTCAAAACGTTTCTTTACAAATGTTTGGGGAAACATAGGGATAAACATCATTCATGGGACATTTAACAGAATATTATTATAATTACTCTAGAAAATTGTGCATTAAATTTTAATCGTCTATGTTAAGACGTTTTCATCGTCTTGTCTTCATATTCGGCTAGACTTCTTTCTTCTGCAATTATCTTAAATCCAAACATCAAATGTGAAGTTGTAATAAATATTGATAATGCTACAAGTGTTATTAAAAGTTGTTTTTTCATGTAAATTAGATTTACTTTATTTAAAATCAATTAAGGTATAAAAGGTAATGATAATAATTTTCATCATATTACTTTCTGTAGTAAATTGTATATGCAATACGTTTAGAGAGGTGATATCATGTTAGAAATGTTTTGAAATATTTAATCATTTACATGTTCCTGTACTTGTATTGTTTTATGACAAGAACGATTAAAGCGTACAAATGGCATACCTTGAATCGAAAGACGCTTCAACCATAATATTTGAACGACCCATAAAGAATTCATATTCCCACTAACATTATACCATGGCAGCCAATTTTTAACAGTAGAGGTGTGCTCTGCAGTAAAAACGTTCGGAATTTTGCTCAATTCGGAGAATCTATGACAAAATTTTCGGTCACTTCCGTTAAATTCGAAAGTATGGCATACCTGCTAAAGACATGCGAGGCGAACACAATATTTAAGCGACCCCCCGCCCCAAAAAAAAATTGTTATGAAACGCTAGTATACTACCATATCAACAATTTAATCACACGAAAGTTGTGCATTGCTGTTAAAATGTTCGATTTTTAGCATAAGTCGGAGAATATATGTCAAACTCTCTGACGTTAGAGGGACGTGTCGTTTTGTGTAACGTTTTCGTATAAATGGCATACATAAGATTGACAGACACTGCAACCAAAATAATTGAACGACCCCTGAAAAATTTATATTCCCAGCTAGCACTATACCATGGCAACAACTTTTTAATAGTAGAGGTGTGCTCTGCGGTAAAACTTTTGGCATTTAGTATACCGTTAGGTAGCTTAGCAGGAAGCGAACTAAACACTCCATGTGGCAGTACAAACCACTGAATTCTATTAATCCAACAATGTTTATAATATACCGATTAGTTCAGTGGCGTAGCTACCTAAGGCTCGACTAGGCACATGCCTATACATAAATTTGTCAATTATATACCCTTTTGGAATAAAAAAAAATTAAATTAAATTACACATTTTGTTTCTTATGTATATTATTATTTATACGCGGCCCGCCTGTATTTGAATCCGATACTATTATCCTGGCTAAGTACGATAACTCGTGCATAGGTAAACAAAATTTCAATGGACAAATTTGTTGTTCGTTCGAAACGAAAGAAAGAAAGATGAAGGAGAGAGTCCAAATTGTCAAACTAGGACTGATATTGACGATAAGGGTGAGAGAGATATAAGACTGAAGTTTCTCCGACAAGTAATACATCGTCATGTAAACAACACCATCCTTTTTATTCAGATATTGGTTTTTTACAACACCAACAAACAATACCTGACAACAAGAAGATTACTATCTTAACACAAAAATGGACGGAGATTCACAATTTTAAATTTCCCGCACGGTAAGTATATATTCACCAATAGTGTTAGCAGTATACTGAAAGTCCGAATAAAGAACAGAATTTTTTTTCGCTGAGTCTAGTAGTTGATCAGAAAGCGGTATTGATCATGCTGATTTGAGCATATAAGGTCCGTCCGTGCGTCCGTCGTAAACTTGTTGCGTCATTACTTGAGGATATCTGTATTATATAGGAAAGTAGGATATCATCAGGACCCCACCAACATTCAGCGAGTGCTCTAAAGTAATCACTATGTTCTGTACATCTCTCAGTCCATCTCTGTCTGTCCGTCCGTCCACTTTTTATATCGAACGATAGTTTGCTTTGACCAATTCATTAAAATAAAACTTACACGCAACATTTGTTGACACTAGAATACGCTCCCTTTCGATTTTTGGCATTTTCGATTATTTGCTTTCGTGGACTTCGACAATCTGGACTCTGCATGACGAGTTGAGTTTTCTAGTTTAGTGATGTTTGCAACTAAAACATATATATCGCACTGTCTTTAGATGCAAACACATGTTATTTTCGTAATTTTTATGTTTCAGTTTATTTGGTACGAAGCAACTTGGCTCAATGATTTCCACTGGATGCGGTACTCGATATCTACATACTCCTTTTTCTGTGCATATTGTTTCCTATTTCCAAGTGTAGATTCTAAGGAGAAATCGTTCTCATCTTCGGCGATGACCGATTGGAAGAATCTGCTATCCCTGGCTAGGTATCATGAAAGTCTGTCCCAACACGGAGGTTCTTTGATAGCTGGAGAAGATTTCTTTCGCGTAAAGAAAGGCAAGGGCGATTCCGTCGCGAGCATGATATATTCAAGTCATAAGAAGGTCGCTGCTGATAACTGATATGGTTTAATGAAAATTTTCGATGTCATACTACTATGTGGACGACAAAACATACCAATAAGAGGTTGAGGAAAGAACCAACTTTATTGCTATTCTACACGAAATAGCTATAAGTGATGATAAGCTCTCAGTATGGCTGGCGTTCCGCGCAGGAAATCGGACAACATACTTGTCGCCTGAAATCCAGAATGAGATCATTAACATTGTGGGACAACAGGTGCAGGATAGCATCATCAACGCCTGTCGCGAGACTAAATACTTCGCGATTATTGCTGACGAATGCACGGATGTTTCTACGAAAAAGCAATTATTTGTCCTTGTGTGTTAAGTTCTTAGATAAGAACAACGATATCATCAGCGTATGAGAAGAATTTTTAAGTTTTAAACATGCCAAAAGTGTAATAGGTGTTACTATTTCTAATACGATCGTTGAGTTTCTTGAACATGTACAACTTGATATAAGGAATCTCCGTGCCCAGTGTTATGACGGCCCAGCGAATATGTCCGGGAAGTATAATGGTGTGCAGGCTAAAATACTAGAGCAATCACCAGAAGCTAAAAGTTTGACTGCTTTCACAGAAGAACTCTCCGAAAATGAAAATGTTCAAGAACAGTTAGAATGCCGAACAAAGTTAAGAACGCTGTGTGAGACTCGTTGGTCAAGTCGTGCTGATTCTCTGTTTACATTTCGAACAGCATTTGCATTTGTTGTCTCTGCCCTGAATTCCCTATAAGCCGACAATGATAAAAAGCAGCACAGAGTATGAATGCGATACTTCGATTCGAATTTATAAGTCTTGTTTTTGCAGAACATATATTAACCTCAACAGTCGCCTTGACAAACAATTTACAGAAACCCGATATTGATTTGATAGAATATTTTACAGAAGTTAAAATTGTCATTCAAAGGCTTTCCGATTAAAGAGGTGATGATACAGTTTGGGAGTCCTTGTTTGCAACAGTTATGGCAGCAGAACACGACATTCAGCCATCAGTTCCCATCAGCGTCCTATCGCTGGACGTCAACGACACAGAGCTAACCACCTAATTCGTGAGCCGTCAGACTATTGGAGAGTTTCGTTGTACTTCGTATTTCTCGACCACTTGGTTGCTGAGATTACAAAGCGGTTAATCAGCAAAGAGGAACGTTTCTTTTCATCTTATTTCATTCTGGTCAAATTAGGGGACTTGACTCCTGAAATAACGGACAAAATCTACAACGCTTACCTTTCGGGTTTAGGTGGAAAAAAACAGAATTTGACGATTAGGTCGCTCGATGGAAAGCACGTTGACGTATTGAAGACAACAGGCCAGATAGACTTCTTGGTGTCCTTAATGTCACAAACGCCAATCTGTACCCTTCGGTGCATAGGATTATTTGGATATTATTGACAATGCCTGTTTCATCGGCAACCAGTGAAAGATCCTTCAACGCGATGCGACGTGTCAAGTCCTACCTGAGATCGACAATGGGAGACGAGAGACTTTTTAATCTATCTCTTCTTCATATTCACCGACACCTAAATGCTGATGTTGACGCGAGTATAATTGATTTTATTGGCAGAAATAACCGTCGACTGGACTGAATAAGTGTATCATTGACTTTGTGTATGAAACTGGATCTGAAAGTTATTCATAAAAAGTTCAGAAATTTTAGATTTGTTTAACCAATTTATGCCCAATGAGTTAAAACATTTCGTTCGGAAACGTTAAAAATCGTTTTTCTTGACCCTCTGGGGGCCTAAAGCTAATATTTTGCATAAAATAGTCTAAAACAATTTGGACTCGCTACGCTCGGCGAAGGGTGCCTACACTTAAATATTATTCTACCTACGCCCCGGATTATAGTTGTTACATACATGTGGTGAGTGCGTGTGGTAAAAAGCTACAATAGAAAAATGGAAACCTTATCTAGCTGATCAAAATTACAATTTAAAGAACACACGTGCACAGATAAAGGTGAATTATAGCAACAAAACAATAATTATTACAATATGCACACTTCGCCATGAAAACAGACAAACAAGATAGACCATCGTTTTTCATTTGCGGTACCACCTCGAGAGGTCTTGTTACAATGTTCCAGGGTCCAAAAACAATCAAAGCCAACGTATGTAAATGGTTGGCATGCGGAAAGTCGTTCGTCTGGAAGATCAGCCATTTTTGAGACAAAAAAATACCTCGAAATCTACGGCATAAAATGCAACTTGACACATATATATTAAACGCTTGAAACCGGTATCAAATAATCAGCAGTCCTGATTGTTCCTTCGGTTATATGATGTCCCTGGTGGTGGACTTGTTTGTGGTAATGTAAAACTAGTAATCTCGTAATATGGGGTTTACCAGGAATTTTTCTCACCAAGTGTCAATGTAGAGCGATTCAATCTACCTCCTACAAGCAAGATATTATGTTTATCCAGTATTGGGTCAAGTTTTAAAATCCCACTATTTTTCGGAATCTGATGATCAGTATTTAAAGAATCTATTTCGTTTTCAAAGACTGATTTGTCGAATAATCAATGTTTCGAATCCCTTGATAAATTCTGGAGTGTCCTTTTCAGCGCAAATATGCCAACCTTTGCAACCAGATGTAGTTGCACTACTCTTAGCTATGTGTCTCAAGAGTGATAATGCTCTGAGATTTCCAACTAGAAAACTTGCTGAATCGTTGAGAGCCGCTCTGTAGACTGTCAATTTGTGTTTTGCGTGAAACAATTCCAGGAAGGACGAATTTCCTTATCGTCTTGTGGTGATAACAACGGAAATAACCAATTCGGTGCGTTAATCCAAAAACTAATAACTTTCATGTCAGGAGAGCTAATAAATCTAGTCTCTAAGTCAGCTGGGTTTCTATCCGTTGATACATATGACGACTGTAAAGGTTCCGACACTTTATGAATCTTTTCCACACAAATACTGACATATGTGAAGAATCGACGGGTTTTATTATATATATATCTTAACACAACTCGACTGTCAGCATAGTAATGAAAACACTCGGAGACAGATTCATTTGATGACATATAACTTCTCTAAATTTCCGTAGCCAGCTCGGCAGAGCACAGTTCCAATCTAGGAATAGTATACCTTTTAAAGGTGCAAGTTTAGAATTTCCAATAAGAAAACCTATAAACGCTGAACCAGTTTTATCAATTGCTTCAAGGTTAGCCACAGCAGAGATTGCTTGGTCGCGGTATTTGAAAACAACTAAAAGGCTTCAACGACGTCAACCAGTTTTTCCATTTTGTTGCGTGGTCAGTAGAGAGCGGATCATCTAAATCAGTTCCTGGTGGAACAACTTCTCGGAGTAGAATTTTTCCACTGATTACTAGCGGCGAATTAACACGCAACGGATCAAACAAATTGTTAATAGTTGAAAGAATGCCTCTACAGGTTTTCCATCATCATTGACACGAAAGATGTCTGTAAATCCCAAGACAAACCTAAACTTTTTGAAGAGGCAATGTAACTGAGCACAAATCTAAATCTGTAAACTCCTTTCCTAAGTCATCTAAAGGAAAAGCTTTCATCACCTCGATGTCGTTTGAAATGATTTTTTTGTAATTGTATGTTACCACCATCCCTGAGAGCTTTTTGTGTTCTTTTCATAAGGTCAATTACATCATCCTTGTGTGCAAATCAGATAAGACCATCATCTACGTAAAATTCATTCGTAACAAAAGAACGCACATCAGTATCAGCTTCTATAACAGCCTCAAATGAGCCATTTGTCGCTACAGCAGGTGAAGGGGTGTTGCCAAAGACATGTGCTGTAATGCGGTATTCAATCAACGGTTTTGTAAATTCAATGTTTTCATACCAAAAGAAATGCAAGTAATCTGGATGGTATTCATAACATGAAATTGATAAAACAATTATTCAACATCACCTGTTATTGCAACTCTATTCTTACGAAAATGCATAAGCACTCCAACAAGGTTATTAGTCAGGTCCGGTTTTTGTTTGAATGTCTTTTTGATCGATTGATTGATATTTTACAGTGTGTCATTTATGGTGTAATGTTACACTACTGTCTCAGGTTAGAGAAAAGGTTGGCGCCTGTTAATACGTTTAAACCCGCTGCATTGTTATGCACCTGTCCTTAGTCATGAGCCTTTTGTTCCGTTTGTTTTTTGTTGGTGTGGTTCATAGGTGTTTTTCGTATCTTGTTTTACACTAGTCATTTTGGGGCCCTTTATAGCTTGCTGTTCGGTGTGAGCGAAGGCTCCGTGTTGAAGGCCGTACTTTGACCCATAATTATTAACTTTTTATACATTGTGACTTGGATGGAGAGTTGTCTTATTGACACTCATATCACATCTTCTTATTTATATTGACATTTTGTTTGAAAAATCAAGTCTTAAATCCAGTAGATAGACACATCAAATGATGGTGTAAAAGTGGCTCCAAAGTTCAAGACAGTTATAGCTGGCTCAATAACAACATTCGAAGTAGAATTAAAAATATTGGAAAAATTCACATCTACATTTGGCTAGGCACCTGCAATCTTACTACTAAATGCAAGAGAAAAGATATCACTAAACAGTCAAGGAGATCAAACAGTCGATTTCATTGTGCAATACTTTAACAAATTTATTGAACTATTAAATCAATATCCAAGTTCAAAGTTAACATTTTTAAGGAATACCAGTATATTCTCTGATAGGGTATAATAATTCAACTGACAACGATTTAATACAAGAATATAAGATCTTAGATAAAGAACTCGAACGCCAAATATTTGCACTTAATGGACATATTAGACAGTTGAACACACAACTCAACACAAGCTCCACTGATTTCTCTATTCATTTAAAAGTTTTATCGAAACGACGCACCCGCTCTCGTACGGAAACAATCTATTACTATAACTACTCGCTATATAGTGACGGAATCCATCCAAAACAAAATTTGGCATTAGTCTGGCTACTTGAAATCTCAGAGAGAGTCAAAACTAACTGCTGGGCGTGAAAAGTGGAGAAACAAGACATAGCACCTAAATAACTGTCGATAGTGTTTCAGTGCAGTCTGCATGGAAACTCCAAGCTAACTGTATCTGAACACACATAAACAAAATATGGCGCTAACTACAAAATCTCCCAATATCAACGCTAGTAACAAAGTTATTGATCACATAAATAACTCTGAAACCATCACTTAATGCTACAGCCTGAATTTTGAAAAAGCCTTGAAAAAGAAACTTGATGCCACGAAACGCACAGAAATATCTTATGAAATAACGGGTGGTGTTCTGACCGCCGAGCTTGACGCAATATCCTTTGAGCTACTCTATTTGCTTGTAAGACTCTTTACAATGAAATGTCAAATGTTCGCACTGACATAAGCAAAGATAAGTGTAGCAATGTAGTACAATATACATTCATGGTTAAAGATGACAATAATGGAGGTTATACAATCAATCTATATACAACTAGATGTTCTATGTTAGTTAATGGCAAAAAAGACAAACTACTTTATCCAGGAAGACCTTGAAAAGATCCATACAATCATGAGAAAAACCAATCACAATGGCATAAAAATAGACAAAGATAACCTCAACAAGTTACTAGCAGACAAGCTTGAATATATCTTGTGCAATATAGAAGCTTATAATACAAATTCTGTTGATTCTTACCCGGTTAAATGCTTGAAATGTAAACGTCATTGCAAGAATAGGGCAATACAGTGTATAAATGGTCACTGGGTACATTACTATTGTGAAAAATTATCCGCTTACAGAAATTCTAAACCTACCAAATATTGACTATAATTGTAAAACATGTAGCAAGAAATATATGGCTGTACCGTACGCTATCACGGTTGCAGAAGTTTTATTAAGAGAGGAGTTGATAGATGATGAAAAATGTCTGGTATTCAATAATGAAATGAATGATGACAAACAAGCTTGTTCCACGTGCAACCATATTTCTCATAACAATTGCTTCAACGTTACTTCTGAACAATGTTACAGCTGCCATGCAATAGAAGAACAACGATTTCTTAGTAAAAATCAAACATCAATAAAAAAGATTAATAGAAAGATCGACGAAGTTATTGACCAACAAGCAGATATAATTCATGTTGAGACAACAACAATCATGGTAAATGAAACCAACTCCTGCATTAACCTGCATCAGACTATACAAACAGCAAGTGACCAAGTGAACAATACAGCACCGAAAGTTATCACAGAGAAAGAAAGTATGTCTACAACACCAACGTTAACGGGCAAACCAGAACGACAGATTAGGTAAAAAGAACTAAAGCAACAAGAACTAAAACTGAAAAAAACGAGAGGAACAACTGTATTTAAAAGAAGCTGTGGTGAATGATCAATCTAAAGAAAAAACTAGACTCTTCGACATGATATATAAACTTGAAGCCAGGAATAATGAACTTAAAAAGGCAGTCAAGTCCCTATATCATAAGATTAATAATGAAGACAATTCAATGAATAGAAACGACGGAACGCAGGAGAGCAGTAGGCCAGTTTCAAATTCAACGAGAAACAACAATGATAATTTAGTCAATGCTATAAAGGAAAAAGTTTCAGGCTATATCTTAAGAAATGTAGACAGAGAAATAGAAAATTTAATCAGTTTGGAAGAAAATGTAAACAATACTCCTGCTGAAACATACCACCATGGATACTATATGACTATCCTTCCTCTACTCCAAATCATTGTCAACATGATGTATACTACAGTAGTCAGCAGCAGAATTATCAACATGATAACTGGTCGTACTACCATCAATACAATCAGGATTATAATGATTATCAAGAATATAGTAATAATAGCAACCTTATAATAGTACAATTAGAACAACAAGAAACAGAAAAATGTCGATAGAGAAAGGAATCAGTCATGACAAGAGAACGAAAAAATTAATGAGCACAAACTCAAAATAACTAAGATCTCGCCAGATTATCATAACATACAAACAGCCCGTCGTTCAGAAACGACACAGTACAAGCATGGGTTTACAGGATTGAACAATAGTAGCACTCCACTTGTCGAAGGACACCCTATTTATTACAGAGATCAATGCAAAAATCAGAAAACAAAATCGGATCATTTGTAAACCAAAAAATCCTCAGACAACCGCCATTATGATAAAAAGTAGCGCAGAATATAGATGTAAAAATGTAAATACTTGTGGACTATTATTTAATGATGTTAATAAAATTGCAGATATATGTTTGCTACAGGAAACATGGCTATTTAGTTGTCAACTGAATATGTTAATTGAATTAAATCAAGATTATACTGGAACAAGTAAAGCTGTTGACTCGAAAGATCCAATTCCACCAACACATATGTCAAGAGGCCACGGTGGTGTCGCAATCATATGGAAAAACAACTCGATAGTTACGTCACACAACTTCCAGATGGGAACGAACGTATATAATGCATTGAATTCAGGGGAGCAGAACCACTTCTCATCATATCAGTATATCTGCTTTGCAAGGGGTCAACAGACAGTTTAGAAGAATTTCAGGAGTGTGGTGTAGATCTGCTATACGAAATATACTCACAATTTAAAGATACACACAACATACTGCTTGGAGGAGATCTAAATGAAAATACAAACCAATTTTCTAATAGTAAAAGATCAAAACATCTTCAGGAATTTATGAAAGAACATAAACTCTTAACTAAAGATCTAGGTCCAACCTTTATTCATCCAAATGGTTGCGACTCAACTTGCATTAACTTCTTATATAGCGAAAATTTCAGCAGGAGTATTGTTAAGATCATCAAGCTTGAAAATATACCTGGAAACTGAAAATATACCTGGAAACATTTCAGACCACTACCCCATCGTAGCAAGGATAAGATATAACTTCTTTATACACAACTAATCTAACAAAAGTATATGTCCGACCCCAAAGATCAACCGGGACAAAGCAATATAATTCAATAACAGAAAGTGGCATATCAAAATTGAACAAAAACCTCCAATCGTTACTGGATATTGAACGTGCATATAGAGACTTAAATCAGTTACTATCCAAGGCGGCAACAACTTCAGGACCAACTAAAAGAATAAGAAAGAAGAGACCAAGGCTACAAGTAATGACACCAGAAATTCGTAAAGCCATAACTGACAATAAAATCGCATACCATGAATGAAAACAGAACAACCGGCCTAATGATCCAAATAATCAGTGGTTACAGAAGAAAAAAATAACAGCATGTAATCTTAGAAAAGAGTGCAGGATAACACTAGCAAAACAACAGTTAGAAATGAAAACTGAACTGGTCAATGCCAAAAGTAACAACTCAAATGTATTCTTCAAACTTATCCGAAGTCAATGAGGAAGATTTAGTTTCCATATTGATGAGCTAAATGTAAATGGACAAAAATATAATTCTGAAGGGTGAATCTTGGATGGCTTTAGAGAGCATTTTGCAAATCTTGCTGAACAAAGTGATAATAGTCAATTCGACCAAACATATATTGCACAGGTAGACAAGGAATATGCTGAAATTATAGATATATGCAAACATGACTTCAAACACATGCCAGTAAAGAAGCAAGAGGTCAAGGATGCCATCAAAAGCCTTAATCGAAACAAATCCCCGGATACCTATGGAGTCACAGCTGAAAATTTAATTCACGGTCGTGAAGTACTTACCTGATATATACAAAGTCTACTCAATAGCTCCTTTGAATTCTGCTTTATACCTGATATTATCAAATTTGGAACATTAACACCAGTCTTCAAAATTAAAATACATCTGTGACGTAAATCTTTTGTTCAAACTCTCCATTATTTTTCAGGAATGGAGAGTTATTTTCTATTATTCATCTTCATTCATCCAGACGTTTTGCCCTTTCGATATTTCCATGGGCACTTTCTTAAAAAGTGTTCACCCATGGAAATAATTCTAAAGGACGTAACGCGATCTCGAACGAAGATGAAAACTTACTAAAAAAGGCTGATACTGGATATTTTTTTATTGGGATCGTAGTAATATAATGAACACCAAATATCTCACTATCAACCAACAGCTTTTATTTGCGAGTCGTAATTCCATCATATAATATATAGTATCGTGTTCACTTAAATTCCACAACATTATCCACAATTTGTTTTCCGATGCAAATCTTGGCTGACTTTCTTTCACGGATAGTATCCAAGCGTGTAGAAACGAATATTTTCCATTGAGCAATTGAGTGCTATTACTCTTCTGTGCATCTACAAAATATCAAATGTGTGAACTCAGTTAAATTTCAGTTTGTAATATTGAACACATTAACAATATTCAATAATGAAAGTTAGAGCAAAAATATATGCCACTTAAAGATTTGCTTTAATTTTTACTGTTTAAGACATCATTTCCTTGAAATTTAAAGTGTTGTATTCAGATTTTGTACAGCAAACATCGTTTGTTCCATTTTCATAAGTACATTAAAAACAGAATCAAAGCACTGTAAGCGCTGTAGGCAGTTAACCAAAAACCAAGGCAAACGTAATTATAAAAACTGTGGCAGTGTTGCTTCAATTTTTTTTTTCAAGATTTGAAAGAACTAACATTAAACATTCATATATTGTACATTTATGTTTATTTAATGAATTTATTATTAAGGCAAATCAATTAATATTTTTTCAAGGTTTTCAAAAGCAACGCATATATAAATCAATATTTTTATTGGTGAGACTGCAGTGGTACAAGTTCGCAATGATTGCAGTTGTTCTAGTTGGTAGTTAACGTTGGTACCAGTTGACTTTCAGTGGTACAAGTTGACGTAGTACGAGTTTGTAAAAGAATGAATAGACTTGCTTCCCTGGAAGGAACACTGAGTTTGGGTTCTACAGTACAAAAGTTATGAGACACAAATCAGACAAATGTTTACTACTACAGGGATCAAAGGTGATGTCTGACTGACTTGCCCATAGTAAATGTAAATGACCCCCACCTTCACCCCAAGTCCATGATATCACTCCATACCAAGCTTAGAATAAAATGACAGGTGATTATAAAACAGTTGGTCAAACATTCTTGGGCTAATATTTACACTGTTTGTTTCTTTAAAATGAGCCATAAATGAAAATTTTTATAGGCCAAGAAATAATTCAAAAATAATTAAAGTAAATTCAATTAACCTAGACTCAATTTGCATCAATAAAATTCTATAATAAACAAGAAATAGTTGTAACAGGATGCTGTCACGAAGTCTCCCAAACAAAGCTCCCATAATTCGTCATTCCCATGGTCGCCTGACATTGGGCAAAGTCCAGTACACATTGGTTTTGTTCTAGTAAAGTGATATGCATATGTGACGCCTAGGAGATTGACCCTGTATGTCATTCAAATCTTTTTGAAATGACGAACGTGAAAAAATATGGTTTAGGAGTGGGTATCTCGACCGTTTACAAGGAGGGGTGGGGTGACCCCAGGGACTCCCCCTATATTTCATTTGATTTGTTATATTGTCCCATACATGAATATATATGGTTTAGGTGAGGGGATCTCGACCGTTTACAAGTTCTCAAACAGGAGAGGGTGGGGTGACCCCAGGGGCTCCCCTATATTTTATTTGATTTGTTTTATTGTCCTGTCTCATTACTGAAGACCGCGTGTGTCTATCATTTACTGTTTTCGAGTAATAGTCATTTGAAAATTAAAAAAAAAATAAAATCCCATAGTGTTCTACAGTGAACCCCTGCCTTCTTTAGACCCCTCATAATACCCCTAAATAGTCCCCAATGCACAAACGAAAGATTGATGGCTCGCTAGACATGTTAGTCTTACATTTTATGAACCCTAAGTAAATCTGACAAGCGGTCCGAGTTGTCATCTTGGACGGTCCGACTTGTCTCTGAGACAAGTTGTTCCGCATTTCTTAAAACATCGACCTCATTGGTCGACGTTGATTACGTCGATTTCCGGTACTTTTTCATTCATAAAATAACAAGTGTAAGTTACAATTACCGACAACTTAGACTACTATATATGCCTTTATTTCCTCTGTCATAGAGATTTGGTGTACATGAACAATATTCCTGCGCATTTTGCCATTTGGGAAATATAAACGACTTGTAATTACAGATTTTCGGCGATGAAATATTTCATACAATTGTTCTTTGACATCTTAGCCAAAAGCACAGGGGATAATAAACTACGTACGGATTTCTATTGAGCACTATTTCCTATATATGTGCAACTTCAAATATTATGGGTCGTTCGACGATCATTTAAGGTTATTCTGGTCATATTTTTTGTATTCCATAATTAAAAGTATGAAAAAAATGTCCAATTAGTTATAAATAACATATTAGCCTGCTAGATTATAACAATGGCACTTTTTTCAGCATTCGTTGGGAAGAACACAAATCTAGGGTGCTAGCATAATGCAGCTTAACTGCCTAAAAATTACTCGGATAGTTTCTACAATAATATTGTGGTTTAATAAAATAAATAGTTCAATACACTGAAATGGTCAAAATTGCGTATTCGGTATATTATTTGATTGTTCGTTGTTATAATTTGAATACGTATTAGGTACAGCCTTAAAAAAAAACTAAAACTAAACAACAAAAATATGAATAACAGATTTCAGACATTTGAAAATTTAAAAATTTAACGACGTATGTAAATGAAATAAGTAAGAGTAATCAGACAAACGTAAATACAACATGTATAAATATTGTCAAAATCAATAAAATAAAGAAAAATATAGAAAACAGCTGTTTCTCTGTTTTATGGGGACTAACATTCAATCAAAAATAATTTATTTTGTCACGTTTTAAATTTTTGTATCCACTTATTTGGAGGGGGTAAATTTCATGCTCATTACAGTAATGTGATATTCGAGTAGACCCAAGTATTGATCACGTGACACAATATTTTTTTTCATTTTCCATCCCTATATCCAAAATGGGTGGAAGTTTATTGACGTTGAGACTGATTTTGCGCTATCACAATTCGACTTAAGCAAATTCCTTGAACATGAAGAGAAAAGGGGAAAATCCTCCGTTTATTTCAATTTAAAAGATTTAAAAGATTTCAGCTTGACTGCTAAGCAAACCCAAGAGAGGTTTGTACATGGAAACATTTTATGGTTGCAGTTTCTCTTGCCGTCAGTAACTT
The DNA here is from genome assembly GCF_021869535.1 of Mytilus californianus. Classification (NCBI taxonomy): domain Eukaryota; kingdom Metazoa; phylum Mollusca; class Bivalvia; order Mytilida; family Mytilidae; genus Mytilus; species Mytilus californianus. The sequence continues at coordinate 120,153,426 of NW_026262712.1, read as the reverse complement.
CGTAGATACTTTATTTAATTTCAGCATTTTGGGACATAGTTAGCTTTTTTATAATTATTTTTTTTTCATATAAGTTATATTTATAAAACAAGGTAATTAGGTCACAAGGTGTACGATAAAGTGCCTACGAACTCACTGAATGCACGAGTGACTCTATTCATAAAAAGTGTCCGTGTAACACCCGTTATTGTACTGTTTTTCTATAGCTCCATTATTTCCCAGGAATGGACAGTTATTTGGACTTTCTCTATAACATAAAGGCAATAAGAATGACGCAAAGAATTGTGGAACCATCACAATAACTCCAACTCTGTCAAAAATCATAGAAACAGTACTTAAATTTCGCATAAATCCAAATATTATCTGTCTACAAAATACACTCCCGCGAGACTTTACCAGAAATGCATCTCCTTTATATTGCTCATTAATTATGGAGGAATTTCAACGAGAAAACAAAGATCTGAAAAGAGAAACAATATTCGTCATGATGGACGCTAAATCAGCCTTTAATGTATTGAAACATTCAAGCCTTATACGTAAATTATTTCACATGGGACCCACACTGCAAGAAATACTAATGGTTGATGATTTATATAGAAATGCAAGTACCTGTGTCAAATGGAACGGTGAACAATCTGACGCGTTCAATATTGAACATGGTGTCCGACAAGGTGGGCCACTTAGCGCCGACCTTTACAAAGTTTATGTAAATGATCTGCTTAACCATGTTAACGAAATATGTAACACTGGTTTTGGAGGACATATTGGAACAATCAACTGTAGGGCGCCTACTTGTGCTGATGTTCTTACCATAACTAGTAACTCTCAGTTTGAAGCAAAAATATTAGTCAACATACAGCAAACGACTACAGCAAAAGAGAGTCATATATATATATATATATATATAAGTGCCTATAAATAGCAGCACATGACATACAAATCTATGGGAGTGTGGATTAATCAGTACAGAGATTAATTCAATTACACAAATAAAATTATAGATTGCCTAACAATGTAATTTTAACACACTATTTAGTATGTAAATATAAGAATGTTTAAAATATTTACAAAATGATGAAAATAAACGCAATATTTCGCTAGACTAACTAGCTTTATCAAGCGTGCATCTATCCAGGTGAAATCGGATGTAGATGATAAGAAACTTTTGCAGCTCAATGTATATGTTGCACTTGAATTTAGCTGCCTTGAAAATAATACATAATTTGGATGAAGTTCAAGATTTTTACAAAATTGGTAGTTGAAGTTAGCAACGTCCAAGCGCCAATATTACAGGATGAAAAGGACGATGCTGTGTACTAAATTATTCTTTATCTTTCCTGTATCTTTTCTCATCTTTTTCGTTAAGACCATCAGGTTCTAAAGTGTGGAGTTGGTGGATCCAAAAATTTTCTCTTCTCCTTCTCGCCGTGGTGTCCCACTCGGTGTTGACTTCTATGATTTGGAAGGTAACATTATCAAAAGAATGTTTCGTTGAACGAAGATGTCTTGTGAGAGGACAGTTTTTGTTGGTTTTGTACCATGAACGATGGTTATTAAGCCGAATATTAAATTTGTCCATTGTTTCTCCCACATACTGAATGCCACATGTGTCACATGTTAATATATAAATTGAGTTCTCCGTTTTACAGTTGGAATTTGAGTAGATGGTATAATTTTGTTTAGTAACGGAGCTGATGAAAGAACTGCTTGTATTGGCAGCTTTACAACACAAGCAGTTCCTTCGACCACATTGTTTGTAGCAACCGGGAGATGGAGTAGGCTGCTTTGCTAATACAGATGTCACTAATTTGCCACGGATGTTTTTAGGTCTTCTGAAGGCCATGATTGGTGGTGAGGAAAATACTTTTTTAAGATTTGAATCATTTCTATAATTTTCAAATGCTTCTGAACAATGGAAGACACATTTTTAAAATTAGGATGGTAAGTGAGTACAAGGGGTGTTCTGTTAGCTGCTTTATTCTTATCTTTGTACTCTAGAAGTTCTTGGCGTCTAGTTTTGTTTGTTCTTTCGAAAGCGCTATCAATGATGTTGTTATTGTATCCTCGAACAACTAGATGTTTACGTAGTTGTCATAGTCTAGCATTTTGCGTATTTTCAGTAGAGCATATTCTCTTGATTCGCAATGCCTGGCTGAATGGGATGCCACGGGAGCAGTGTTTAGGATGGCAACTTTTAGGAGAAAGGAATTGATGTTTGTCCGTTTGTTTGGTATGAAGGTCCGTTATAATGGTTCCGTTCTTGATGTAACTCGTAGTGTCGAGGAAGTTTATTTTCTCCATAGATGATTCATATGTAAATTTTATTGAATGGTGGAAAGAGTTACAGTGTCCTAGAAATTCATTAAGATGTTCTTGTGAATCTGTCCATTTGAAATCAATATCGTCAATGAATCGGAACCATGATAAGGGCTGGTATGGAGCACTAGCCAAGAGGCGTTTTTCAAGTTGGCCCATAAATAATCCTCCAACTGAGTGCCTTGTTACACTCCTGAAACTAGTGCTAGAGAACAACAACTTCTCTTTCAATGAAAAACATTATCTCCAGATAGACGGTACTAGTATGGGCACAAAAATGGCCCCGTCATATGCCAACATATTTATGGGCCAACTTGAAAAACGCCTCTTGGCTAGTGCTCCATACCAGCCCTTATCATGGTTCCGATTCATTGACGATATTGATTTCAAATGGACAGATTCACAAGAACATCTAAATGAATTTCTAGGACACTGTAACTCTTCGTTCAACGAAACATTCTTTTGATAATGTTACCTTCCAAATCATAGAAGTCAACACCGAGTGGGACACTACGGCGAGAAGGAGAAGAGAAAATTTTTGGATCCACCAACTCCACACTTTAGAACCTGATGGTCTTAACGAAAAAGATGAGAAAAGATACAGGAAAGATAAAGAATAATTTAGTACACAGCATCGTCCTTTTTATCCTGTAATATTGGCCAATGGACGTTGCTAACTTCAACTACCAATTTTGTAAAAATCTTGAACTTCATCCAAATTATGTATTATTTTCAAGGCAGCTAAATTCAAGTGCAACATATACATTGAGCTGCAAAAGTTTCTTATCATCTACATCCGATTTCACCTGGATAGATGCAGGCTTGATAAAGCTAGTTAGTCTAGCGAAATATTGCGTTTATTTTCATCATTTTGTAAATATTTTAAACATTCTTATATTTACATACTAAAAAGTGTGTTAAAATTACATTGTTAGGCAATCTATATATATATATATATATATATTACAACCTACTAAAAGCGTTGTACTGCCTATTCAAACCAACAGCAATACCCATAATGATGTGACACTTCTTATGGACGAAGTGGAATTGCCTACGATTGATAAAACCACACATATAGGGATACAGAGATCAACCTGTAACACACAATTAATAACAGCGGAGGAAAATATTAAGAAAGTAAGAAGAGCTTTGTACAGCTTAATGGCAAGTGGCTTGCATGGGGAAAATGGACTAGACCGATCTACATATATATCCACCTTTAGAACATATGTTATGCCCTTCCAACTATATGGACTGGATGTTATAATGACCAATAGCATATCATTGAAAATACTTCAATATGTCTACAAGAAAATGATTAAACAAATCTTATCTTTACCAATTTCAACTGCTGACCCAGCTATATACATATTATCTGGATTACTACCCATAAATGCTGAAATCGATATAAAAAAACATTACTTGGAAATATTTTATGTTCTGACAAATCAACCGTTGAATGGAAAATAGCCAACCGTCAATTGAAAATTAAATCAAGCAAAAGCAACAGCAACAGCTAGTTCATAGATGCAAAGAAGATTTGTTTCAAATATCAACTAGCAGATCCTGTGGATTTTTTGGATACTGTAACAACTAAAGAAATGTGGAAAAAAAGTATGGTCAATAAAATTTAAACATATACTAGCATAGAAAGATCATGGACGAGAAAGAACAATTCACAAGTCTACAATATTTATCTCCAATATACAGACTTGGTCATTGTCATCCGTTAATCTTTATAACAACTTCTGACACTAAAATTGTACAAAAATTACCGCCGCGAGTGAAAATAGTTACAGAAGTATTCCTACAATCACAAAGAGCTAAATACAACTCAAATGTAGTGGATCCAACATGTCAACTATGTCAAAAATTCGTAAGGGTTCCGCGGAACCCAGTGTCTCGCCTACTTTTGCTGTTAATCGCAGGCTCAACAAAAATGAGGAAAAAAATTAATAAAAATATTCCTTTCTATACCATCTTTTGATTGTAAGTAGCTTCTGTCCAAGTTTGGTACAATTCCATGATAGTTTATGAATCTAATAAATGATTTAAAAACTTAAACTGCAGACTGTATGTAATATTAACTGGAAGAAAAACTAAGTCCATTTATAAGTAAAATACGGAAAAAATTGAACAAAATTTTAACAAAATTTTCTTCTAGATATTAGCTTTTAATCATAAACAAGCTTCTGTCCAAGTTTGGTACAAATCCAGGATAGTTTAAGAAAGTTGCTAAAATTTTAAAAACTTTAACCACAGAGTGAATGTAATGTTAACTGGCAGAAAAACTAAGTCCATTTATAAGTAAAATACGGAAAAAATGGATTTTTTTTTTTACAAAATTTACTTCTGGATACTATCTTATGATCATAAACAAGCTTCTGTCCAAGTTTGGTAGAAATCCAGGATAGTTTAAGAAAGTTATTAAAATTTCAAAAACTTTAACCACAGAGTGAATGTAATGTTTCTTGGCAGAAAAACTAAGTCCATTTATAAGTAAAATACAGAAAAAATGGAATTTTTTTTTTACAAAATTTACTTTTGAATATTATCTTATGATCATAAACAAGCTTCTGTCCAAGTTTGGTAGAAATCCAGGATAGTTTAAGAAAGTTATTAAAATTTCAAAAACTTTAACCACAGAGTGAATATTTGTGGACGCCGCCGACGACTACGACGACGACGACGACGCCGACGGAATGTAGGATCGCTATGTCTCGCTTTTTCGACAAAAGTCGAAGGCTCGACAAAAAGGAGATGAAACATTATCTCATTTTCTGCTCACATACATTAGAAGCTGTTAGAAAACCTATGTTAGTAAGAATAATGCTAACGTCTGGTAGACTTTTCTCTGACAGCCACAGAGTCAATAACATTGAATTGCTAAGACTGATTTGTGATCCTTATAACTATACTGCATATCAAACAACAATGATCAAATATTGGATAATACATCCAAAATTCTAGAACCACAATGCAGGAAAATGATCCACTCACTTCAAACAACACGGTGTAGACTACTTGGTTACGATAGTAAACAACCAAAAAAGAAAAGAAAAGTTTAAGGTTAATATTTAAGTGTATATAAGTGACTCATCATAAGACAGTCCAAATTATCAATACTTATTCAAATAATTTTAGATTTTAATGAATCTGTTGCGTATGTTATAAACTGACAGTGTGTGTATATAATCTTGTGGTGGATTGAACTTTTAAATGTGTGATAATAACTTATATTCGTGGTGGTGGTGTATATCACTCCAGCTATATTTATTATACGGATTACAGATTACAGATTACAGGTTGATTTCCTAATATTCCAAATTCATATCTTGTAACATTAAAAAAATTATAAATATACCCTGAAAAGTTAAGAAATAGACAATATCTAGTTAGGTTCGTTCAAGCATCATTATCTTTTTCTACACGGAGAATAGGCCATAAACTAAATATATCAATACAATAACATCTGTTGAACACACAAAAGCTTCTAGGTATATTTATTGACAAAAATTTAGACTTGAAATTTCAAATTGATCGTGTATGTAAAAGCATAAGTTCTCGTATTGCAATGTTATCCAGAATTAAGAAATATCTAGATATTAGTAGTAGAAAATTATTTTATAATGCTTAATTATATTCTGCCCATATTTGATTTTTATTGCTAACTATGGGGAAACTGTAAAGCATATGGAATTCAAAGAATTGTTAAGATGCAGAAAAGAGCTGCCAGAATTATTTATTTAAAGAGCTGCAATGGTTAAAATTCAAATCTAGTATTTCTTATCATAAATTCAGTGATTCTTATTCATAAAATTCTCAACAATAAAGCACCTATAATTACCTTAAAGAACTATGTTGTCCAATTATAAACCTACCGTGACAGCAGAAATTTAAGATCTTCTGCAAATAATAATCTAGTAATGTAGTGAGGCCTAATACAAGTTCGATGAAAAAATCATTCACATACAGCTCCTCAATACTTTGGAATAAACTACAAATGAAATAAAACTATGTGAAAATCTAGGTACTTTTAAAAGAACATGTGTAGATTTTTAACTATAAATAATATCAGAAGTCCTTTACTAGACTAGTAATGGACTTCTGATGATATGTAACAACTCTCTAACTCTATCATGTCTTTTTAATGAATCCCTGATATATCGGCCTAGTATAACAAAATCGGACTATAACATACTCGGCCTATAACATAATCGGCCTCACAAAATCGGACTATAACAAACTCGGACTACTAGAAGAATATAAGTATGATGTTGGATGTTGTTTTCTTTATTGGAAATTAATTATCAATACTTAATTTGCAATTAATTATGATTTACAATTAATTAAATAATCATTTTGAACATTTTAGAAGCGAGTAATATAAATTACGTTAACAAGATATGTATTAAATGAAAAGTAATAATAAATTCATTTAAGGTAGATAGGGTGTCTTCCTCCATCTTGGATTTTGAATACCTGAAAACAATCGGTCTAGATCTTTAATAGAATGTGCAAATTTTGAGAGTAGTAGGTAATTCATGTGTAAGAATTTTCATTTCAATATAGAAAATGACATGTTTTATCATATTTATGGTTGTATTTTACAAAAAAACAGAAAACTTTTGTTTGATTCAATTTTTTCCAACTTTGATACATAAGGGGAGGCAACTCAAATGTAAGGGCAGATAATTCAGATGAAGGTACTTTTACAATAGAATGTGTTAGGAATTTACCTATTTTATTATGTAGCAAGAAAAAGGGTCCGGTGACCCCATTTTTTCTTTTTCTTATCTGAAAGCATACTATTAAATCTATCTTCTCATATTTTATCTCAAAATTCTATGGTGTAGTTTTCGTTTTATGGCAGAAAATTGGGTTTTCCATGCATAATCTATACAAAATCTGTTAATTTTGAACTACCTGTAGCGTGAAAATAAGCCCCGTGACCCATTCTTTTTATCATTTTTTTTAAAAAAGCTTGATATAAACTACATTTTGGCAAATTATTAAAAAATTCTATGGATTATAATTTAGACACCCCATCTACCTTAATAATGAAAATCTAGCACTTATTTGTCTTTTCTGTATTATTATTTGTATGTCCCTCTCATTAAGGTCTTTCCTTTCACTATAAGGAAAGACTTTACTGTATTTCTTCTGATTATTATTATTATTATTCTTTCCGCCAAACTTTCAACGACATTTCCCAAAAAAAGTACTCGACATGTTAAAATGATATTAGGTATCTTTTATCATATGCATATCTTATATGATTGAACTGGGAATATGACATCATGCCACGTGTATCGTTGACACCTTTTTAATTACCTGAATTTAATTTTAAATATAATTACTTTTCCATTAATAAAGAATTACAGATAAGTGAAATTGTTAAGAACCTATTCACTGTCAATCAAATTTCTCTTTGTTTGTATTCTTATAATGAACATCAAGGATTAAACTCAATACAAACATGCACACACGCCAATCATTAAAACATCTTTTGTCAATAAACATAACAAACGAGAAAATCTCAATAAAATTTCAAATAGAAGTAAATTATTCTCATTCAAAAATATCAAATTCAACTCATATAACATATATTTTAAGGATGGATCTACATTTATTTTAATACATTTCTATATATTGTTTTTTTTTTAAATATTTATCATTTTCTCATAAATTCGTATATAATTTTTTTATATATAAAGTTGTTTTTTTTAAAGTCAGAAAAAAAAGTTAACAACACAATCTACTAATCGTAGTCCGAGTTTGTTCAATATATTTCTGCATATAAATAGTGGTAGGCCGAGTTTGTTATAGTCCGAGTTTGTGATAGTCCGATTTTGTGATAGGCCGATTTTGTTTTAGTCCGAGTTATCCAGCAGCGTTTTTAATGTTTGTGTTTAATGTATTATTTGTTTTTCTTTTCTACAGACAATCATCTATCATGAAAGTTTAGTTATACATGTTATATGTTCAAAATTGTAATAATTGTAATATTTGTTCTGTATAGATTAGTGAATGCTAATGGAGTCACCCTCTTTAAATAAAGTCATTATTATTATTATTATTATTATTATTATTATTATTATTATTATTATTATTATTATTACGGAGCGAATAATCCTTGCACGGATAAGTTAGTTTTATTTTAGAACTATCGTCCTAAACGAGATTCGCCACGTTATTTTGGTAATTCAATATGTCAGCGCCCATAGTTAAGTTTGACACTTGACAAATGAAGAATTTATGTATTTTCTAGTGTCTGTGAAGTATATATAAAACTGCAACATGAAGACCGTACTGATGGTTGCTGAGAAACCGTCTCTAGCCCAGTCGATTGCTAAGCTGTTATCCAATGGGCAGATGAACAGTAGAAAAGGGTCAAATGGAGCCTGTTCTGTCCATGAATACAGAGGTGTTTTTCCTCCAACGGGAGAAAATGTGTTCTTCAAAATGACGTCTGTTTGTGGTCATGTTTATGGTCTTGATTTTGTTGGAAAGTACAATAGCTGGGATAAGGTTGACCCGGTATATTATTAAGGTTCCGAATGCATTTGATTTTTTATTTTTAAAATAGTCTTAGCACAGGCATAGCACAGGCACTTGTCTCAGAAAAAAAATTTCCTTTATACCTTAATATAACACAAGGTACTGAACTCGCATTTTTGAAAAATGTCAGCCAGTTTCGAAATTCCGTTATATGCCGATTTCTCGGTTGTAACCCCACTAAAACTTGTTATGTCGTAAATCTAAATTGATTTTTCCACACAATGGTGTATAACACGCCTACTTTTGTTGTCGGGATCATCCGTAGCAATCCTACCCATGTATGTCAATCGTAATTATTTCGTCTACCGAGACCAGATTGGAAACACAAAACTTGTAGTAAATGATTAATTATAAAAATTATTTATAAAAAACCTGTTAGTAGTAAGTTTTTTTGACAACGAAGTGTATTTTTCCATTTTTGAACGACAATGACCATGATGACAAATTTTATTCATTTAGTCTGAAAAAAAATCTGAAATAAGACCGGAAAAATAGCAAAACTCTATATAAATCGTTATTTTGCCGGAGCCAGCAAAATAGCACTAAGGAGGCTATTTTGTCGGAGCCGGTAAAATAGCACCTAAGAGGCTAATTTGCCGGAGTGGGCAAAATAGACACTGCCTTTATATATTCTATCTGGTGATGGAGTTTTAACTTTAAATTGGTGCATTTTTCCTATTTTCCCTCTCCCATCTTTTAATTTTTACTATTTTCAATTTTGTTATATATTTTTTTTCCTTTCTCTCTTCCCCTTTTAAATAGAGATGATGAGGTGTATCACATGTTTGTCAGTCCTTGTGTCCTATGCATCCTATTCTGTTGTTGTATAAAGGTTGAAATACTCCAGACTTCTGGCTGGTCCTTATCAAAATTCTCACAGGACTAGGAACACTGATGAATTTCAACGTCTATGTTTAACTGTAAATACCTTAAAGTTACATGTACAGTATTGTGTAATATTATTTGGGTTATGGTTTAAATGAGGATTTCCTGGATCTCCTATATTGGAGGTGAAGATTTATTACGAATACAGATACAGATACTGTCACCAGTATTATATATATGTACTGGTAGATTCCTCTGTTATTCAGAGCACCCCTTGAGAGTTGCAAGGGTACAGTACACTCCCTACAGTCAGGGTACTACTTGTAGAAGTAGTAAATAAAAGAAGTAAATATTAATATACTTATATAAGTGAATTTGTAAGATACTTATAGTCTTCACGATAAACTTTTAAATCTACAGGCCCGGCACTCAATTTTTGGAAAATTTTAGTTAGATTCTGTTGGCCTGTTGAGATGATTTTTACAGGCCCGAAAGCAATTTTATAAGCCTGGGCTGCTGGGCCTGTGGCTGAGCGTGAAGACTGCTTATACCAGTCGAGGGTATAACTCTATAGGGTTATTAGAGAAAAATATCATACATTTGTTATTGTGGACTAAATAATCCAAAAACTGTGATAACATTTGTATGTTACATGTTTCAAAGGGGCAGTATACATCCTCTTTTGTTAAATTGTATACAAATGTAGCCAAGGCTCAGTGTTGAAGGCCGTAGTTTGACCTATAATTGTTTACTTTTTACACATTGTAACTTGGATGGAGAGCTGTCTCATTGGCACTCATACCACATCTTATTTCTAAGTACTATTGATATTATTATTATTGTCTTTATGTATACTAAAAAGGGAGGGTTCCAACCATTTGTCCCCTTTCAAAAGCATTGATCGTCAAAAAAAGGAGGATTCAACCCTGGAACCCCCTGGATTTGCCACTGATACTATAGAAGGATATAACTTTTCATAGTTTGCCAATCATGCATAGTACACCTTTGTTATTAAAGAAAAAATATGCCTGTAATAACTAAAGGTTGTTATTACAGCTTCTTTACATCACTTCAAAGCCTTTGCTCAAATATATACCATGCTTAATCACAATTTATTAATTTATTGTAAATTTTTATGATGATCAGAGCATGTAATGAGGTTCTGGGCAAGCTTCCAATTCCCAAGTGTCTCATATAATAAGTTACATGCCTGTAAATAGCTACTTAAGCCTTGTTATTTTTTCTAAGTTTCCTTTAAAAGCCTTGTCTCATTGATTTACCATGGTTGATAAATAATGTATTAATCTAATTGGAAGCTATGTATTAAGTTACTGCACAAAGTTTCAAGAATTCCCAAGTGCCCACTAAAAATTGAAATATTTATGACTTATTTAACAAATAATAAACGTGTTACTACAGATTAAGAAAATTTAAGGAATAAAGAGTAGACAACTCATGAAAATATCTGTAATAACACATGTATGATATTTTCTCAAATAACCCCGTAGAGTTACAAAAAATGTATACCCTTGACTGTATACAAGTTTATTTTATTTACTTAAATAGATAAATTATTTTAATGGCTTAGTTATGTCCCTTAGACATTCAGATTTTTTCACTTATATTTAAGTAAAAAAGTCATACTATCTTCTTTTCTTGAATTTCTCAGGACTTCTTTGCTCTAATAGAATTTTTAATTGTCTGTCCTTTGCAGATGTCTTTACTTATCATTTAAGTGTATTTTCATGGACAATGAAAATCTCATTTGTCTGTTATCTTCAAAACACTGCTCATTTACAAGCTTCCAAGGGGCAATTTTTGAAGGCCTTGCACAATTACTTAAGATCTTTGATCAATAAGTTTCTTTGTTGAATTAATGAGATGAAATGTTGAACTCTAATAAAAAATTATGAGCAAACCAGAAAAAGATTGTTTAAGGCATGTTTTACATCCCTTTAGGGATTGTAAAAAAATAACTTGTACATGTACTTTTGAAAATTAAGGGGAGATTATTCATACCTTTTAAGAAAATATGAATATAACAAATTTAGTTATATAAGTATATTTATATTATATTTACTTCTACAAGTAAATAAAAATAACTTGTACAAGAAGTACCCCTGACTGCCCTATAGGGATTAATAGAGATGTGTCACTAACATATTTTCAACAGTATTTACAAGGGCAATCCCAACCCAAACACAAAGGGAGTGCTAGGACACATGGAAGTCTTATTATGGTGAAACAAGCTGAAGTACTCTGAGAGAAGCACTGGGACATGCTGCGGGAACAAACAAACGGGAAGAGATATCAGCAGCTTGATCTCCAGGTCCCATTCAACCAACAGAGGCCCAATGTTTGCCTGCCAGTGTCGGTTTTGCAACTCATTATTTAAATGGTATCAGCTCTTTTTGGCCAAAGTCATTCTGGCCCCATAATAAAATAATGAATAATGAATATAAACATCAGAGAGTTTTGTGAAGTATTTGAAGTGGCAATTTAAAGTTATATAATTCGATATGAAATCTTATTATAAATATTTAAAATATTAAAAACAATATTCGAATAAATGTCTTCTTCAATGAAAATCATATATTTGAATATGCGTTTAAGGTACAATTTTTGATCGTCCACCTTTGCTAATGTTCATAAAATTTATTAACATTTAGGAACTGCATGTCAAATATATAACCTTGTAAATGTAGACAGTGGCCTGATCGGCTTTAAATGTGGGGGCGCATCCACTTGGGCCAGATTCAATTAGTCTGTCACTAAGGTCCAGAGCACTGTTAGATAAGCGGGAGTTAACTCGTATGTACTCGAACCAAGGGACAGGGGGTTAGTCTATCGCTAGACTTAATGTTCTGATAGGCATAGCTAAAGCCTAAAATGCCATGAAGGTTTATATAAATTAATAAATGATAACAATTTAGATGAATGATGATAACAAGTCAATTAGTATACAATGCCAAATGATAATGATATTCTAATTAAAGTACAAAGTATAATATCTAAATATCAAATCCAAAGTAAAACAATTTCTCTTTACAAAAAATAAAATAAATGCCAAAACTACTAAACCATAAAATGAACTTAATTTCAAAATCAAAATGTAAGTCTCAAAAATATAATAATTCTCAACTAGGAATTTCCAAAGTAAAAATGTGAGTCAGAGATAAATTTTGTCTTTACACCACACAGTCAACTGGTAGACTGGTGGGCAGTCTTGTAGGTCCAGTAGAAAGACATGAGTAGTGAGAGGTTACAGTTCCAAAACACTGACTGCTTTATAAAAAATTCTCAAAAAATAAAAGGTGTGTCAAAGATAAATTTTTGTCTCAACACTACAAAGACAACTGTTACTTTGAGAAAACTGTGACATGTCAAATACATTTTGTACTTGCCACAGCATAGGTAAAAATTAATTAAACCAAACTTAATTAAAAATTTTACAAAATTCAAATATAAAATTGTTTTTCTAATTAAAACTTATTTTTAATACAAAATAACGCTAACAAAAATATAGCCAAAAAACACACCATGACAAATCTTTTACAATGTATTATTACATTGCTTTCTATATTTATCAACTCAAACTTTTAGCTTATATGAATTGCTTTGATAATGATTTTAAATAACAATGTTTTTGTTTGTAAATCATATTAATTACATAAATTGCTTGTTGAGGAAATCCTGAACAAAAATGACCAAAAATGAAGAGCTTTATCTTCCTTCAATCACTATACTAGATACTTAATTACATAATTTCTGCAAAATTTTTGCAAATAAAATATGTTTGAACTACAGTCATGACAGTCAGGGAATTCCTTTGTTGACAATCCTTGTGCAAGTCATAAAAAAATTTACTTGTTAAAGTAATGTTCAAAAGCTTATTGCAGTCAGATTCCCCGTTAACTTTAAAAATATTAAGACGAATTTAGTTGCTCATACGGTAAATATGATGTGTTTCACAATCATGACAATAGAATACTTATAACGACCAGATATATAGAAACCAACCTTCAAATGTGTTCAGTTCCTTTTTTGCTTAACATGCTTAACTTCCTATTATTGAAAATTTGTGTCTATAAAATGTGTTGCACAAATGTTAAATTTTTGTCACATGTTTTCCACACTTATATGTCACATAGCTTCTTGGTACATTGCACCAACCTTAATCATATTGTGAGGTACCTCTTTTTATTTCTCATAAACTTAATGACATATCAGGAAATGGACTTTTAAATGTTTAATGTATATTTCAGAGTGAGTTGTTTACTGGACCAACACACAAAAAAGAAGCAACAGAAAAGTTAAGGATGCCAACTTTTCTATCAAAAGAGGTAAAGCAATCTGTGTAGAAATGTAACATCAGAGCTCCAGATAAGAATTCACAAATTGGGGTTTTTACCCACCATTTTTTTATGTAATTGGGTGATAAAGTTTTTAAATTGCATTATCAATTCCAATTCACCCCTCAAGCAAATATCAAATTGGGTTTTTCAACACCAAGCCCCTTAATGTATTGGGTTTTTTCATCAACACAATATTGAATGTTTAGGCATGTTATAATCACATTATATCAACCCCATGCAGATGTTTTTCCATCTTAAATGTGTTTCTTTCTTTGTATATATGCTAGCTGTTTTATTTGGTTTATTCACTGACGAACAATTGACGTTTAATTTGTGTCCGATTTTAAACGTTCTGCCAGTTTTGTATTTTATCACAACTTATATAAACTGCAGCTGGTGTCACTAGTTGGACAGTTACTAATTACCTTTCTAGATCCCATATGATCACCCCACAGTTTAGTTGGGGTAGGCGTGGCTAAGTGTTTAGATTTTTATGTAATATATGTGAAATTTAGGTGCTGTAAGAAAGTTTTGCCAGTCCTTTCACCTATTTGCCAGATCTACTTTTTAATAAAAATAATAAGTAGTTCCCAGATTTAAGATATACCCCAAAACCTTGACCAGCTTTATAGGTTTAATGACGGAGACCACATTCAACTTAAATTTACAGAGTTAAATTTACAAATAATTCTGCAACATCAAATAAATAAATGACAATGTGAAACTGCACTTGCCAATAAGACAACTATCATAAGCATACAGATTGAGAACAATAAGACCAAAACAAAGAAAGTGTCAAGATGCATTGAAATAAAAACGGATATGTCATTATGTGTATTCACTCATCAACTAAAATGAAAAAAATAATATATAAACTAAAATTATACTTGAATGTTTTTGTTTAATCTAATTTACATAAACCAGGGTTAACTTGTCCCAGCTGATTAGAACTTTTGGTTTCTGATGCTTTCCAACTACATATATCGTGTCATAATTGATTTGGCCTTTCACTGTTTCCAACTGATTTCGTTCTTGACAAAACCCTGTGTTTATCGTTCTAGCAATGTTCTCGTTAAAGTACGCAAACGGGTCTTGTTATCATCATAATAACTTTCCCTAAAGTATCAAAAAGAAGCTGAAAACATGCTTCTATTCAATATTTTTATCGGATATTTACTTTCGTTTTAATTCATTGTATGTTATGATAAATCCCGAGCAATTCGAAAAAAATATGACAACAAGATAAACGCTAATTGGATAAACGCCGAGAAGATCGAAATGTTTTCATAAACACGTGTATATACCTTTTGAGCAACGGAAAATTCCAATAGGGACCCATTTCGGCTACTTGATGCAGGGCTCTATTTTTAGAACGAAAGGACATTTCCAATTATAAATATTATAAAAATAGATTTACCCGACGACTGTAATCAGATAAGGGTAAATAACGCAAACGATAGCGAATAAAAGCGTTAAGAACTCATGGTTTTGGCATATAATTGGGTTTTCCTTTGAATGAATTGGGTTTTTGAACCCTGCAATGGGCAATTGCATTGGGTTTTTAATTATTTGTATTGCGTGATCACGCAAATACGCAGCTTATCTGGAGCTCTGGTAACATGTAACCAGTAAGGCAATCTGTGTAGAAATGTAACATGTAACCAGTAAGGCAATCTGTGTAGAAATGTAACATGTAACCAGTAAGACAATCAGTGTAGAAATGTAATGTGTAACCAGTAAGGCAGTCAGTGTAGAAATGTAACGTGTTACTAGTAAGGCAATCAGTGTAGATATGAAACGTGTAACCAGTAAGGCAATCAGTGTAGAAATGTAACATGTAACCAGTAAGGCAATCTGTTTAGAAATGTAAGGTGTAACCAGTAAGGCAATCTGTAGAGATGTAATATGTAACCAGTAAGGCAATCTGTAGAAATGTAATGTGTAACCAGTAAGGCAATCTGTAGAAATGTAATGTGTAACCAGTAAGGCAATCAGTGTAGAAATGTAATGTGTAACCAGTAAGGCAATCTGTGTAGAAATGTAATGTGTAACCAGTAAGGCAATCTGTCTAGAAATGTAACGTGAAACCAGTAAGGCAATATGTATAGAAATTAATTACATTGTATGAGGTAAGGCAATCTGTGTAGAACTGTAACATGTTACCAGTAAGGCAATCTGTGTAGAAATGTAGAGTGTAACCAGTAAGGCAATCAGTGTAGAAATGTAACGTGTAACCAGTAAGGCAATCAGTGTAGAAATGTAACGTGTAACCAGTAAGGCAATCAGTGTAGAAATGTAATGTGTAACCAGTAAGGCAATCAATGCAGAAATGTAAAGTGTAACCAGTAAGGCAATCTGTCTAGAAATGTAACGTGTAACCAGTAAGGCAATATGTATAGAAATTAATTCCATTGTATGAGGTAAGGCAATCTGTGTAGAAATGTAGAGTGAAACCAGTAAGGCAGTCAGTGTAGAAATGTAACGTGTAACCAGTAAGGCAATCAGTATAGAAATGAAACGTGTAACCAGTAAGGCAATCAGCGTAGAAATGTAACGTGTAACCAGTAAGGCAATCTGTGTAGAAATGTAATGTGTAACCAGTAAGGCAATCTGTAGAAATGTAATGTGTAACCAGTAAGGCAATCTGTAGAAATGTAATGTGTAACCAGTAAGGCAATCTGTAGAAATGTAATGTGTAACCAGTAAGGCAATCAGTGTAGAAATGTAATGTGTAACCAGTAAGGCAATCTGTGTAGAAATGTAACGTGTAACCAGTAAGGCAATCTGTCTAGAAATGTAACGTGTAACCAGTAAGGCAATATGTATAGAAATTAATTACATTGTATGAGGTAAGGCAATCTGTGTAGAACTGTAACATGTTACCAGTAAGGCAATCTGTGTAGAAATGTAGAGTGTAACCAGTAAGGCAATCAGTGTAGAAATGTAACGTGTAACCAGTAAGGCAATCAGTGTAGAAATGTAACGTGTAACCAGTAAGGCAATCAGTGTAGAAATGTAACGTGTAACCAGTAAGGCAATCAGTGTGGATGTTATGTGTAACTAGTAAGGCAATCAGTGTAGAAATGTAACGTGTAACCAGTAAGGCAATATGTATAGAAATTAATTACATTATATGCGGTAAGGCAATCTGAGTAGAACTGTAATGTGTAACCAGTAAGGCAATCTGTGTAGAAATGTAGAGTGAAACCAGTAAGGCAGTCAGTGTAGAAATGTAACGTGTAACCAGTAAGGCAATCAGTGTAGAAATGAAACGTGTAACCAGTAAGGCAATCAGTGTAGAAATGTAACGTTTAACCAGTAAGGCAATCTGTAGAAATGTAACGTGTAACCAGTAAGGCAATCAGTGTAGAAATGTAATGTGTAACCAGTAAGGCATTCAGTGTAGAAATGTAACATGTAACCAGTAAGGCAATCAGTGTAGAAATGTAATGTGTAACCAGTAAGGCATTCAGTGTAGAAATGTGATGTGTAACCAGTAATGCAATCTGTGTAGAAATGTAACGTGTAACCAGTAAGGCATTCAGTGTAGAAATGTAATGTGTAACCAGTAAGGCATTCAGTGTAGAATTGTAACGTGTAACCAGTTAGGCAATCTGTGTAGAAATGTAATATGTAACCATTAAGGCAATCAGTGTAGAAATGTGTAACCAGTAAGGCAATCTGTGCTGAAATATAATGTGTAACCAGTTAGGCAATCTGTGTAGAAATTAATTACATTGTATGAGGTAAGGCAATCAGTGAAGAAATAAATTACATTGTATTTAAAGAGGTAAGGTAATCAGTTTTGAAATAAATTCCATTGTATCATTTCTATCTAACATTTTGTCTAAAAAGCTAAGGCAATCAGTGTAGAAATAAATTACATTGTATGAGGTAAGGCAATCAGTGTAGAAATGAATTACATTGAATGCCAACTTTTCTATCAAAAGAGGTAAGGCAATCAGTGTAGAAATAATTTACATTGAATCAATATTCAAAGTCGTGAAAAATACAAGTAAGTGGGATAAGGAATGGCTTTCTGCATCTCAAATTTTCTCATCACTTGGCTCCGTTGTCTTGTCCTCCCTCATCATCTGTTAACTTTTACAAAAATCTTTTCCTGACTCCAGGAGTCCTGTGAGACTACTAAGCTAAATTTAACAAAACGTAGCCACAATCATCAGTGGGGTATCTAGTTTAAAAATGTGTTTGATGACCCTGGCCACAGACCACAATTAAATTCTCTATTAGTTCTTTATAACGTTTTGTTTCATTAAAAAAAATGCACCGGTTCTTTTTGTCAAATATTTTGTGTGTGTAAAGTACAGTACTAGTCCAAACATATATCAAACATTCAGAAATATCGCTCCCCAGCATCTTACAAATTTAGCCAATATACATCCATACCCCTATGGACAAGTCAAGAGATGTTCCGAAAACTGTAAATATCACCTTATTGCACCTGGCCTAATCACTCTTTCCATATCAAAATCAGTTAAAATACAACATCCAAAAGTTTATATCACCTCTCTTCTTTCATTTCCATCCAAAAAAATCTAAGAAATGAGTGAGGAAGGAAAAGATAAAAAATTAAGAAAAAATACACTCTAATTAAAAGGAACTATATTCGTGGACAACGAAAAGCGGGATCATTAATTGTGGTCTTTGGCCTATTAGGGGTCTAAACCTTGACCAATTCTAATAAAACTTGGCATGATTTAAGCTTAGTGTATTATGAAACAGTTTACAAAGTTTCAAAGCCATATGATACCAATTCTAAAAATTGTGGCATTTTTTATATCTGAACTTTGGGTGCTGAATTGTGGCGTTGAATTAGAATAATTTCAACTATCAAATTTGGGCTTCTAAAAACCAAAATATACCAAAACTTACACTTTTTAATGTCTCTATGTATAAGTTATCACCTATTAAAAGCAACAGATAGCATACTTCATGTTTCAGACTTATAAAAAATGGCCAGAAGTAAATTTCATATGGGCCTGTGCCAAAAAATAGAGGTTTTCAAATGAAGTGAGGCCTTATATGAAATGTAATATTTTTCACTTACCACAATTTTCTGAAGTTGCTAAGTTATAAAAAAACCTTTTACATGTTATAAATGTACTTTTAATGGAAATATAAGTTTCAAATAGCATAACACATGTGAATAAAATGGTCTTCAGCAATGTCAAGCTTAAAAAAACAGGTTGTCAATTTAGGTCGTTCCCCACATTTGTATATTAAAAAGCATATAAATGATATGGGAGATGGAGATATGCTTCTTTTTGCTCAAATCTTTGCTCAGATATGATAAAACATGGAGCCTGGATGTAACAAGACTGTCACTTTCAACTATATATGTAGACAGTATGATCTGATGCAAAGTTATTTACTTTACTTTTTAAAACCGGCATGAAATTTCAGCCTCAAAAGGCCAATATTTAACCACTAGCTATCAAACAAAAGAAAATAAAGGTAGTCTGTGAAACAGACAAGGTCAAACAACCAGTAATAAGTGCTTTTGATACAGATTCAGTGAAATCTGCTAAAAGGAATTCAACTTGTATGTGCATAGAACCTCATTTTTCACTTGCTTCATACTGACCGTTAGACTAGGACCATTAAAGCAGCACATTTTGCACTCTTATTCTGATTTTATCTACTTTTTTTGTATGTTTAGTGTTCAAAAATGAGTTAAACATCTACATTAGATACCACAAACACAAGTAGAAAATCAGAAAAACCTGTCAGAGAGAAAGTAAGCATGCTACTTTTGTAAAAATATTGAAACAACTGAAAAAGTTCAATTTTGGGCATGTAGGCTGAAATGTCACTTTTTTACAAAATTTCTATCAAATAAAAGTGGAAATCATTTATTTTCATGTAGTTTGACAAATTAATACCAATAGATCATTCAGGGAAGTTGTCAAAGTACAAATTCAATATTTCCAGAATTTCACCTCTTAGGCCACAGACCACAATTAAATTCTCTATTAGTTCTTCATAACGTTTTGTTTCATGAAAAAAAATGCACCGGTTCTTTTTGTCAAATATTTTGTGTGTGTAAAGTACAGTACTAGTCCAAACATATATCAAACATTCAGAAATATCGCTCCCCAGCATCTTAAAAATTTAGCCAATACACATCCATACCCCTATGGACAAGTCAAGAGATGTTCCGAAAACTGTAAATATCACCTTTTTGCACCTGGCCTAATCACTCTTTCCATATCAAAATCAGTTAAAATACAACATCCAAAAGTTTATTTCACCTCTCTTCTTTCATTTCCATCCAAAAAAATCTAAGAAATGAGTGAGGAAGGAAAAGAAAAAAATTAAGAAAAAATACACTCTAATTAAAAGGAACTATATTCGTGGACAACGAAAAGCGGGATCATTAATTGTGGTCTTTGGCCCCCTGCTGGCCAACCAAAATGGCCAACATGGCTGAA
Source organism: Mytilus californianus (assembly GCF_021869535.1). Taxonomy (NCBI): domain Eukaryota; kingdom Metazoa; phylum Mollusca; class Bivalvia; order Mytilida; family Mytilidae; genus Mytilus; species Mytilus californianus. Next base: position 120,132,914 of record NW_026262712.1, on the reverse strand, counting down.
AATATAACATAGGGGTAAAAAACAAATTTTTTTACTATTACATGTATCTTGAAAACTGCTATCTTTTTGTAGAAACTGCTCAACGAAATGACTTTATATTTGGTTAGCTGCTTGACAGTGTCGAGTTGTAACATGTGAGCACTTTTCAGATCTGACAACTTCTTCCTGTTTGCATATACATTGAATGAATTTTAAATTTTTCTTCACACTTTTGTGAAGTCCTTACTGAACAGAATGACTTGATTTAGTTAGCAGCTTGACATTGAAGACTTGTAACTTTCTAATCTGTTAGACACCTACTTCCTGTTTGCCAATACTTTTAATTTTCCAGTATATATATATATATATATTTATTCAAGATAAAAAGGCATGAATTTGACAGATACAAAATATTACAAAGACACAGATATAGCACTAGACATAGTTTATAGACACTAAAATGATATACATGTTTACTAAAAATTTTAATTTAAAAAGTAAAATTATGAAAATTTTCATGATATTTTGATAATATGAATAGACTAGATTTAATAATGAGTGAAATTTAAATTGACTAGATTTTCACTGTAGCCTAATATCTAAGGATGACCCACAAAAGTTATTAAAACTTATTTCCAGTGGGGTCCTTTTATAACGAGACATCCAGTTTACACCAAGGGTTGACACATAGAAAAATACAAGCACAAATCATTTAGAATTTATCACAGATAAATGGTCAAAGCCCAAGTATAATTAATAAAACACAAATTCACTATTGAAGATGGATTTAAATTTATCCATCAAAAACTTTTTCACTGGTACTTTAAAATTATATTTTTTAGAGCAACTTTTAATCATGTCTGGTAACGAATTCCAGTCTTTTATTCAATTATACAAGAAAGTGGTAGATTCACACCCTTTAATTCCTGGTATATAAAAGTTTTTACTACTAGATCTTGTATTGAAAGATGTTTCATTTTTAACAAAATTAGTATGTAAATAATTTGGGCATATATTGTTAAAAATGTTGAAAACATGATTGAGTCTTAGTTGCTTGAATCTATTACTAATATTTAAAAAGCCCAATTCTTAAATTCAATATTTACAATAAACTTAATAAAAAATTGTCACACTTTTATCAAGTACTACTGAACAGAATAATCAGATTAAGTCAGAGGCTTAAAAGTGATGAGTTGTATAAGCTGCAACATATAAATTTCTTTTGGATCTGTCAGACACTGACTTCCTGTATATTTTTAAATAACAAATGGCAGTATGCTTAGCACGACTGTCAGACACTGACTTCCTGTATATTTTTAAATAACAAATGGCAGTATGCTTAGCACGACTGTCAGAAACCTACTTCCTGTATACTTTTAAATAACAAATGGCAGTATGCTTAGCACGACTGTCAGACACTGACTTCCTGTATACTTTTAAATAATGAACGGTAATATGCTTAGCATGACTGTCAGACACCAACTTCCTGTATACTTTTAAATAACAAATGGCAGTATGCTTAGCACGACTGTCAGACACTGACGTCCTGTATAATTCTAAATAACCAATGGCAGTATGCTTAGCACGACTGTCAGACACTGACTTCCTGTATAATTCTAAATAACGAATGGCAGTATGCTTAGCACGACTGTCAGACACTGACTTCCTGTATACTTTTAAATAACAAATGGCAGTATGCTTAGCACGACTGCCAGACACTGACTTCCTGTATACTTTTAAATAACAAATGGCAGTATGCTTAGCACGACTGTCAGACACTGACTTCCTGTATACTTTAAATAACGAATGGCAGTATGCTTAGCACGACTGTCAGACACTGACTTCCTGTATACTTTTAAATAACGAATGGCAGTATGATTAGCACGACTGTCAGAAACCTACTTCCTGTATACTTTTAAATAACAAATGGCAGTATGCTTAGCACGACTGTCAGACACTGACTTCCTGTATACTTTTAAATAACAAATGGCAGTATGCTTAGCACGACTGTCAGACACTGACTTCCTGTATACTTTTAAATAATGAACGGCAGTATGCTTAGCATGACTGTCAGACACTGACTTCCTGTATACTTTTAAATAATGAACGGCAGTATGCTTAGCATGCTTAGCATGACTGTCAGACACTGACTTCCTGTATACTATTAAATAATGAACGGCAGTATGCTTAGCACGACTGTCAGACACTGACTTCCTGTATACTTTTAAATAATGAATGGCAGTATGCTTAGCACGAATACATGTGCATTCTTGTTTTCAAAGATCCTATAATCATTTCTCTTTTTTAAAAGTCATTTTATTACTTAAAAATGTGAAGTTTAGTCCTAAACCTATTATGATTGATATAATACAAACATTGAATTTACTATAGAGTGTTTAGTTTTTGACTAACTTAAGCACTTAAAACAATTTTTTTGAGAGAAAAAAAAAGTGGTGTATTTGTTCTGTACCATCTTTGGATGATCATTCGTTTAATACATGTACAAGTCCAGTGTTGTTGTACATTTTTAGAAGAGTGTAGTTTTGCTGTTGTTTTTTCTTAATAAGATTACTTGTGTAGTTTTTGGTGTTGTTTTTTCTTAATAAGATTACTTGTGTAGTTTTTGGTGTTGGTTTTTCTTGATAAGATTACTGGTGTAGTTTTTGGTGTTGTTTTTTCTTAATAAGATTACTTGTGTAGTTTTTGGTGTTGTTTTTTCTTAATAAGATTACTTGTGTAGTTTTTGGTGTTGTTTTTTCTTGATAAGATTACTGGTGTTGTTTTTTCTTGATAAGATTACTTGTGTAGTTTTTGGTGTTGTTTTTTCTTAATAAGATTACTTGTGTAGTTTTTGGTGTTGTTTTTTCTTAATAAGATTACTTGTGTAGTTTTTGGTGTTGGTTTTTCTTGATAAGATTACTGGTGTAGTTTTTTGTGTTGTTTTTTCTTAATAAGATTACTTGTGTAGTTTTTGGTGTTGTTTTTTCTTAATAAGATTACTTGTGTAGTTTTTGGTGTTGTTTTTTCTTGATAAGATTACTTGTGTAGTTTTTGGTGTTGTTTTTTCTTAATAAGATTACTTGTGTAGTTTTTGGTGATGTTTTTTTCTTAATAAGATTACTTGTGTAGTTTTTGGTGTTGGTTTTTCTTGATAAGATTACTGGTGTAGTTTTTGGTGTTGTTTTTTCTTAATAAGATTACTTGTGTAGTTTTTGGTGTTGTTTTTTCTTGATAAGATTACTGGTGTTGTTTTTTCTTGATAAGATTACTTGTGTAGTTTTTGGTGTTGTTTTTTCTTAATAAGATTACTTGTGTAGTTTTTGGTGTTGTTTTTTCTTAATAAGATTACTTGTGTAGTTTTTGGTGTTGGTTTTTCTTGATAAGATTACTGGTGTTGTTTTTTCTTAATAAGATTACTTGTGTAGTTTTTGGTGTTGTTTTTTCTTGATAAGATTACTTGTGTAGTTTTTGGTGTTGTTTTTTCTTAATAAGATTACTTGTGTAGTTTTTGGTGTTGTTTTTTCTTGATAAGATTACTGGTGTAGTTTTTGGTGTTGTTTTTTCTTAATATGATTACTGGTGTAGTTTTTGGTGTTGTTTTTTCTTGATAAGATTACTTGTGTAGTTTTTGGTGTTGTTTTTTCTTGATAAGATTACTGTCATCATAATAGCTTTATTTCTTTACAGGGCAGAGGTGTAGATTTCCTGGTGTTATGGTTAGATTGTGACAAGGAAGGAGAAAACATTTGTTTTGAAGTAATGGAATGTGTAGAACAAAGTATGAACCGTGGAATTGGACAGGTCAGTATCTAATTCTACAAAGTATGAACCGGGGAATTGGACAGGTCAGTATCTAATTCTACAAAGTATGAACCAGGGAATAGGTCAGGTCAGTATCTAATTCTACAAAGTATGAACCGGGGAATTGGACAGGTCAGTATCTAATATTACAAAGTATGAATCGGGGAATTGGACAGGTCAGTATCTAATTCTACAAAGTATGAATCGGGGAATTGGACAGGTCAGTATCTAATTCTACAAAGTATGAACCTGGGAATTGGACAGGTCAGTATCTAATTCTTATAAAGGATTGAATAGGTGGGTCCATTACAACCTAGATTGTCACATTTTAAAAAATATGAACTGATTATCACAGATTATTGCAAAGTGAGTTTATTACAACAGTTCTATAATATCTCTGATGGAGCATAACATGAATCAAGAACATGCAGTTCTATAATATCTATGATGGAGCATAACATGAATCAGGGAACATGCAGTTCTATAATATCTCTGATGGAGCATAACATGAATCATGGAACATGCAGTTCTATAATATCTCTGATGGAGCATAACATGAATCAGAGAACATGCAGTTCTATAATATCTATGATGGAGCATAACATGAATCAGGGAACATGCAGTTCTATAATATCTATGATGGAGCATAATGTGAATCAGGGAACATGCAGTTCTATAATATCTATGATGGAGCATAACATGAAACAGGGAACATGCAGTTATATAATATCTATGATGGAGCATAACATGAATCAGAGAACATCCAGTTCTATAATATCTATGATAGAGCATAACATGAATCAGAGAACATCCAGTTCTATAATATCTATGATGGAGCATAACATGAATCAGGGAACATGCAGTTATATAATATCTATGATGGAGCATAACATGAATCAGAGAACATGCAGTTCTATAATATCTATGATGGAGCATAACATGAATCAGGGAACATGCAGTTCTATAATATCTTTGATAGAGCATAACATGAATCAGGGAACATGCAGTTCTATAATATCTATGATGGAGCATAATGTGAATCAGAGAACAGGTAGTTCTATAATATCTATGATGGAGCATAACGTGAATCAGGGAACATGCAGTTCTATAATAACTATGATGGAGCATAACGTGAATCATGGAACATGCAGTTCTATAATATCTAGGTGTAATACCACCATTGATTTTCCCCTATTAGTCTTTGTTAAATTTGCACTTTTCAAAAAATTGTGCAGAATTTATCTTTGTTTCAAATAAAGAAATACTTGGCATGAGTAAAGTTTGATCCTGTCCAGTACTATAGAAAAAATTTCACATAACATTTCATTGCATATAAGAAAATAACTATCACTGGAAGTTAACCAATCAAATTTTCCCCCTTTTTTAACCTGTGTACAAGTTTTAGTAACCATGTAACCTCAAGTTTCCAAAATATTCTATAGAAACCCCAAATAAAAAAAAAATGGTGCTTTGAAATACCCAAGATATATTTTTATGACCCAGAAATGTTTTACTGCAATGAAATGTAGGATCAATTATCTACAACTGTCAAATTCAAGGGAATATTTTTTTTCGACCTATTTTCGTATGCAACCGGGTGTGACGTACTATGATTTGGTGGTATTACACCTAAAGAAGACTTTTTTGTTAAATAAACTGAATGTGACTTTTTGTCCTTTGTAATACTGGTTATTTCAAGCATTCCTGTCAAGTTTTGTCATAATCAGTTCAATAGTTTGAGAAAAATCTAGTATAATGTAAGACGACATCTACAGCGATTCGAGCTAAATTTCTTCGAAAAATCCAAACCAAGCCGCATCATGATAGAATATAGTGTGGACCAATAAATGATCAAATATTTATCTCATCTGCCTACAAACAGTTGAATGTGATACAAAAGATGACTTTAGGATGATAAATACTACTAATGGACCTCTTTGTCTTCTTTATAAGGTCTCTTTTGGTCCATTTATACCTCTCATTTACTCAAAATTTCTACTTTATAGGCCAATAAATAAAAATTTTGGGGTAACTTTCACTCATTTATGATAGAAATGTTATAATAAATGATTAATTGAAGTATTCAAGCTGAATGAACTATTCGTATAAAAGTTTACTGTCTCCAAGGAGGTTTCCATAAGTCCTTACGTAAAACTTAAATTTACGCCGCGTTCCAGAGAGGGACATAAAAAGCTTTTTTTGGTGAATAATTTGTTGTTACTGCTTTAAAAATAATTTCATTTACTTAAAACTATATATTTATTAAAGTATTTCTTAGGAAAATTTTTCTAGTATAGCAGAATATAAGAAAAAAGGAGAAAAAGCTCCCCAAAACTCTAAGTATGGCTTATTCTGTCAACTAATATTCATGGTAAAGTCCTATTTCAAGGAAATTTTCTCATAAAATGTGTTTTGGAGACTCAATCCACTCAGAATATTTCATTATTAGTAATATTTCACTTAAATAGCAAGAAATTTTAACACATGAGAGTACTCACAAGGTCAAAGGTGCATGTACAGCTTCCCATATTAGGTGTAATACCACCATTGATTTTCCCCTATTAGTCTTTGTTAAATTTGCACTTTTCAAAAAATTGTGCAGAATTTATCTTTGTTTCAAATAAAGAAATACTTGGCATGAGTAAAGTTTGATCCTGTCCAGTACTATAGAAAAAATTTCACATAACATTTCATTGCATATAAGAAAATAACCATCACTGGAAGTTAACCAATCAAATTTTCCCCCTTTTTTAACCTGTGTACAAGCTTTAGTAACCATGTAACCTCAAGTTTCCAAAATATTCTATAGAAACCCCAAATAAAAAAAAAATGGTGCTTTGAAATACCCAAGATATATGTTTATGACCCAGAAATGTTTTACTGCAATGAAATGTAGGATCAATTATCTACAACTGTCAAATTCAAGGGGATATTTTTTTTCGACCTATTTTCGTATGCAACCGGATGTGACGTACTATGATTTGGTGGTATTACACCTCTATGATAGAGCATAACATGAATCAGGGAACATGCAGTTCTATAATATATGTGATGGAGCTTAATGTGAATCAGAGAACTTGCAGTTCTATAAAATCTCTGATGGAGCATAACATGAATGGGGGAACATGCAGTTCTATAATATTTATGATGGAGCTTAACATGAATCAGGGAACATGCAGTTCTATAATATCTATGATGGAGCATAATGTGAATCAGGGAACATGCAGTTCTATAATATCTATGAGGGGGCATAACTTGATCCAGGGAACATGCAGTTCTAACTTTAAATCTCTGCTTATGAATTTCTGGGTTATTTTTGCCTTTAACTAGTAATTACATAAGACAATGAAATAAATAGACTTTGTATTGAAGTTTAGATGTCTGGGTGATTGTAAAATTTAATGTACTAATTGTATATTTTTGTTAATAGTTTGGTTCCTTTTGTCATGCAGTGTTAACTATTTTATTATCAAACAGCAGTGTACTGTCAGAAACTTACTTATTGGCAACCTTCCAATTATATATTGATGTATGCAATATTGACATTGGAAATAAAACAAGGAGTATCTGTTGTATTTCAGACAGTTTACAGGGCAAAGTTCAGTGCTATTACGGACAAAGATATAAAAGGTGCCATGAATAGACTTGGTGAACCAAATAAAAATGAAGCTTTATCTGTTGATGCCAGACAGGAACTAGACTTGAGAATTGGATGTGCCTTTACCAGATATCAAACTAAATTCTTTCAGGTAATGATGTGCCTTTACCAGATATCAAACTAAATTCTTTCAGGTAAAGTACCACTTAATTCATTTACAATGAAAACAATGTCCCAATATAATGTAGTCAATTCCTAAATAATAGTTATATTTTGTGTGAGGATATGAAAAAGGATTGTTCTCCCATCTGTTTAATCCATAAGGCAAAATGAAATTACTATTTATGAAGATATTAGTTTTTATCCATAAGAGTCAAATATATCTTAAACAAAAAGGAATGAGTACTATGAAAACCAGAAAACAACTATTCTGCAGACTAGAAAACAACAGACAGTCAACGTATTAGTCAACAAACATTTAAATAAATGAAGACCATTGCCTTTCGTTACACTTCACCTCTCCTTTTTAACTTAATAGATCTGTTGATATTTTATTTGTAGGGTAAATATGGAGATTTAGACAGTACCCTGATATCTGTAGTATTATATTTGTAGGGTAAATATGGAGATTTAGACAGTACCCTGATATCTGTAGTATTTTATTTGTAGGGTAAATATGGAGATTTAGACAGTACCCTGATATCTGTAGTATTATATTTGTAGGGTAAATATGGAGATTTAGACAGTACCCTGATATCTGTAGTATTATATTTGTAGGGTAAATATGGAGATTTAGACAGTACCCTGATATCTGTAGTATTATATTTGTAGGGTAAATATGGAGATTTAGACAGTACCCTGATATCTGTAGTATTATATTTGTAGGGTAAATATGGAGATTTAGACAGTACCCTGATATCTGTAGTATTATATTTGTAGGGTAAATATGGAGATTTAGACAGTACCCTGATATCTGTAGTATTATATTTGTAGGGTAAATATGGAGATTTAGACAGTACCCTGATATCTGTAGTATTATATTTGTAGGGTAAATATGGAGATTTAGACAGTACCCTGATATCTGTAGTATTATATTTGTAGGGTAAATATGGAGATTTAGACAGTACCCTGATATCTGTAGTATTATATTTGTAGGGTAAATATGGAGATTTAGACAGTACCCTGATATCTTATGGACCCTGCCAAACACCTACCTTAGGATTCTGTGTGGACAGACATGATAAAATACAATCTTTTAAACCAGAGGCTTACTGGGTCATTAACTTACAGGTTAGTCTCATTGATGAAAGTAAGAAGACGTGATTGATTGCCAATGAGACAACTATGAACACAAGAGTTCAAATGATTTGGATTTAAACATATATATTGGCTGATGGTAAACAAAAGATACCGTATATCGTTTTTTTTTCGCATCAGCTTTTTTTCACAATTTGATGGCAAAATAGGAAGGTTAAATTTTTCGCTGTGTATAATTTTCGCTAAAATAAAACTTAATTATAAATGACTGGCAGATAATCGATTTCATATAATATATATATATATATGTGTATTACAAACTAAAATACACATATTCAGAGATCTTTCATCATGTCCATTATGGCATGGTCAAAAATGATGATTTTAATCAAGTTTGTGCAAGTATAACAGATAATTTTGAAAGCATAATTATGTAAATATCCGTTAAAATGTGATTTATTTTAATTGAATTTTTACACTAAATGCAAAATTTTCGGGTTATGACAACAATCAATAGACGTTGGTAATTAACAATTTTTGAACATGTAACTAACTTCTGTGTTGTCAAAAGATATGAAATGTATTAGCAAATTTAATTATTAAAAAAAATAGATATCTTAATTAATTAAACATACTCTTTTGATCTTCCAATCAACACAAAAGACTGATTTTATATAAAAATGTAATGTCACCTTGAGGGTTAAATGAGTGTACATATAATTTTAATGTAAACTCTATAATTAACAGTTTTATCTATGAAAGGTTTTAAGAACAGGTGTAAATCTAGGAATAGGCAGGGAAATTTACGTGAGTCAAATTTTCAAGTTTCTGTAGGTGCCGCGAACAAAGGGGAAAAAAACAGATATACGGTATATTGTATATTCATTTATTTTGTGGGTACCAATTTTTGTGGATTGAGGAAAACTTGCATTTTTGTTGATATTTGATTTTGTTGTATCGCTAAATTCTTCATAAATTACAATAGAAAAAATTTCCGGGTTACCACAATACCCATGAAAATTGGTATCCAATGTAAAATAATGAATACATAGTAGTAAAATATCAGAGTGATTGAACTTGGTTATATAGGCAAAGGGAAGACATGAAAAATGTAAGACAATTCAAATGAATAAACTAAAAGCCTTATTTACAACAGTAAACAGATTTGTCACCTAAGAGACCATTTGTATGTGAAATCTACTGTAAAATATGGTCCATATTACAGATAGCTCACCCTGGTGGACGTAGTATTTATCTGGATTGGGACAGAGTCAGAATCTTTGATAAAGAAGTAGCACAGATGTTCCTTAATATGATAAAATCTGCTGACTCAGCAAGGTAAGACTGGAATAGACCACCGGTGTAGTACCCAGTACGGGTGTAGCTGTTTGGGCAGTACTAATATTTTGGCGAAACCACTTGAGAATAATGATACAAAATTTAAGCATTGATTATTTCCATTTACATAAAAAGCTGTACAACATCTTTCACTGATGCTTTACCAGTGCAGGGTCAAAATATGTACAAATGTACCTCATTGTGTGTAAATGGGAACATTGCATTTTGTCAACTTTGAAAAGCAATAATTGATCTACAAGTAAGTCAACATGGCCATATAGTCTGATTCTTTATAGGATTTAGTGCCTTTAAATGAAGGTTTTTAGCCAAAAGGGCCATGTGAGCTTTTGCTATCACTTTGTGTCTGTCTGCCGTCCGTAAAATATACTCCTCTCAAACCGCTCTATAGATTGAAATCAAAGTTTGTCTGTTTCTTCTATAAAGTTTTTGATTTTCGTGGGCTACCTGTCTAAAAATAGAACAAAGGGGTCACATTATAGTTTTGGCTTATATTTCTAAAACTATAGCAAATAGAGAAAAATTGACAGGGTCAGCACATCAAGTTCTATCTACCTTGAAAATTTTTGGAAAATCTGCCCTTCTGTTTTGGTGTTATTGCCCCTGAACTGTTTAATACTAACTTTTTTGCATTTCCTTGTCGTTGTTTCAAAAACTATAGATGTAATACCACCAAATCATGGTACGTCACATCCGGTTTCATACAAAAAGGGTTAACAAAAAAAATATTCCCTTGAATTTGACAGTTGTAGGAAACTAATCCTACATTTCATTGTTGTAAATAGATTCTGAGTCATAAACATGATAAACATATATATTGGGTGTTTCAAACACCATTCTTTTTTTATTTGGAATTTCTATAAACCATTTTGGAAACTTGAGTTGACAAAGCTTGTAAACAGGAAAAGGTGCAAATGTGATTGGTTAACTTCCGGTGATTGTTATTATATCTTATATATGCAATGAAATGTTATGTGAAGTTTTCACTCTAGTACTGGACATGATAAAAGTTAACTCATGCAAAGTAGTTCTTCATTTGAAAAAAGGATAAATTCTGCACATTTTTTTGAAAAACACCAATTTAACCAAGACAAATAGGGGAAAAACAATGGTGATATTACTCCTATAGGAGCTTGCTTAAAAGTGTAAAATGCCAAAATGATCAGCATAACAAATTGCATACACCCGCAGAAAAATTTAACAACGTGTTTTGAAGTTATTGCCCCTGAAATATCCAATTTTCCCCAAACTTTTATCAGTTATTGGCTGTTATTGTAAAAACTTTAGGAGCTAGGTTAAAATTGTGAATGCCAAAAGGATCAGCATGACAACATGGACAAGTATCTACCCTCAGAATTGGAGGAAATCTGTCAACCTATGTTGAAATTATTGCCCTTAAATATCATTTTTATAGTTTTGGGCTGTAATTCAAAAAACTATAGGAGCAAGGTTAAATGTTTAAACAGCAAAAAGGATCATCATGACCAGATATATCTATACTACTAAAATAATGAGGCTCAATTTGTAAGCCAGCATGAAGTTAAAACGACGAATCAAAGAATTCAACATTATATATAACTAATATAGGACAATGGTGTTGATTAAAAAATACACCATTCGATGCCCTTTTGTTTTCCACATAATTAATATTACTAATAATTAACAAGTTCCAGGATGACGAGTTCAAACAGAAATATTTTGAAAGCAGAGAAAACTGTGCACCTTATAATCAGCATGACTTTATCAGATGACAATACGAATACTAAAAATCCAGGCTAAAAATAAGGCACAGGTACTTCAATTCAGTCACGAACTTCTAGTCAACCCTGAAAATTGGAGGAGAATTTGTCTACTTGTTATGGAGTAATAGTCCCTAATATATCTATTTTTATAATTTTTAAAATTTTGCCAAGTATCTCTAAAATTTAATAGCTAGGTATAAACTAAACAGTAAAGATGTTCATCGATACAAGATCTACAATACCACTAAATAAGATTTACAAAACAAATGTCAAAATGGCAAATGTTTACCAGGTGATCAATTCAGGCTCCTGGGGGCCTCTTGTTATAATGTCTGAAGATACTATGCAGTTTTTATATTTATATATATGTATGGTGCTGAGCTGCAGGTTTAGTTTGAGTTTTGATTTTAATTGATGTTTTTCTCACCAAATTACTAAGTTGTTCTGTTATTCTATACATTTATTTCATCCTATCACATCTAAGGAAGTAGCTCAAGTATTCCTCAGTATGATAAAACCTGCTGACTCAAAAAGGTAAGCCTGTGTCAGAGTCAAAGTCTGTAACATAGAAGTAACACAAATGTTCTTAAAGAAGTTACTGCCTATATTGTCTAATGATATAGATATGGTGTGTTAATACATCAAGTGTGAGAGGTAAACTTCAACAATTAGGAAGAAGAGCAAAGACTGGCCGGCTGAAACTGGAATGGGGATGCTGCTCTCTCAACTAATGAGCTAGCATGTTAAAAACATTGCCAATCATCTTTTTCTAACTGAAAGCAAAGTTGAAATTCATATTATACTTTTGATTGTCCTATCTTATCTTTCTTAAATATTTACATAACTGTTGTAAAATCATGATTTTTTTTACAGAGTTACAAAGGTTGTACAAGAGGAAAAGTTCAAAGGTCGACCACAAGCTCTAAATACTATAGAAATGTTAAGATCAGCTAGTTCTGGACTAGGTAAAAATGACAGTTATAAAACATTTAAAACAGATTGTTTAAAGCTCCAAGGGAACTTTCAATTTTGTTATAATCACTATAAAAGACAAGTCACAGTAAGTTTCTTTTTTTAAACAAATAAGTAGAATCATTAAATAAAGAGATTTTATTTGATATACCAGCTTTGATAAGTGTTTGGAATTACTATAAATTTTCACTTCTTCGTACTATGAACATCAAAATTATTTATTTTGTAAAAATATTTCCTTTCTCCATTTGAACTGTACACGTATACCTAACAACAAAATTATTTTCATTTACCTGTGTTTAAAGTAATTGCAAATGGCTGATATTTTTGTTCAAGCATATTGTTTTTCTTAAGTTGTGTAACATTTCACAGCGGTATAACATGTTACTTTAATTATTCTTCCCTTAGTTTATTTATTTTGTATTTACATTGTATCATAGATCAAATTTATTTGTTCAGTGTATGTTCACTGGTGTTAATATGTCTTTTGATTGAGTTAAGCTATTTCAATTGATATTTTATAGTGTGTCTTTCTTTGTTGTGATGTTACACTATTGTTTCAGATAAGGGTGAAGGTTTGGTACCATTAAAACGTTTAAACCCGCTGCAATTGTTTGCACCTGTCCTAAGTCAGGAATCTGATGTTCAGTAGTTGTCGTTTGTTGATGTGGTTCATAAGTGTTTCTCGTTTTTTATATAGATTAGATCGTTAGTTTTCCCGTTTGAATGGTTTTACACTAGTAATTTTTGGGGGCCTTTATAGCTTGCTGTTCGGTGTGAGCCAAGGCTCCGTGTTGAAGACCGTACTTTGACCTATAATGGTTTACTTTTATGAATTTTGACTTGGATGGAGAGTTGTCTCATTGGCACTCATACCACTTCTTATATCTATATAAACTGATTGTTTCAGTATTTGCTCAGGTTAAGATTCTTGATTAGTCTCGATCGCTCTCTACTCTTCGAGTCTTGATGCCAAATTATTCCACAGCCAATACAGAAACAGCCAGTTTATAACACCATATTATCAATGCAAATTAATGAGTTTGACTGTATATGAACTCCAAGGCAGTGTTATCAATGTGTTTGACTGTATGTAAATTCCTGGTCGTGTTCTTAATCAGTGTTCTCCCCAGGATTTTTGCATAGCACCAGGGTAACGCGTGTGGACTGCTTGGTGAAATGATTCATACAATCAGTTGTGTAGCGCCGTGTCGCATTGCTTAGCTATATTTCTAGTAACTGTAGTTTTTATGTCTCCTGTTTTGTTTTAATGCTGTGGTACTGTGTTATGTAGACATTGAAAATTATTGGTAAAAAAGAAGTAAATCAATAAACAGTTTGACATGTTTACTTTAATATTTTTTTAAAATAAATAAAACATGATACATTACAAAATATTCATCTAAATTTAAAGTTATTAAATCTTTTATAAAATCAATGATCAATAAGAATAAAATATCATTCAAAAGAGAACAAAAATGTTCAATTTAAAAAACTTTCTTATTTCTAGAATGAAAGATGTTGTATTGTGAAAGGATTCCTGTCATAAGGAGATATAAAATTAACAAGAATAAATATTGTATTATTATTTGAACCAGTTTCTATCTTAAATTTTAATAAAAAGAAATTTTTCATAAATTTCAAAACATTTTGCCTTAGATTTCATGTAAATATTAACTTTTCTTGTCTTTAGTGATAATCAAACATAGATTAATACTGCACTGAAATCTAAATCTTTTTGTCATGATCCATTTAAAAAGAATTCCTAAATCTATAAATTTATCCTAGTTCTATAGATCTATAAGTAACCCTATTCAATGTCAACAACTAAGTCTCCCTATTTTCCCGCCTAAATGACAGGAAGTAGATATAAATAGATTTAACATGTGCTTATGGATAAAATTTGCAAATCACTTCTGTTATTCATTAATTATCATACATGTCATATGGATATAGATATCCAGTTTGAAGGTACAGTCATGCATTTTATTTATAAAATAGAATAGATTGCAGTTAATTGTAAATAATCTTGGGTATTCTATGTGAACTAACTTGGTCATGTGATCCGTCCTCTTTGAATTACTTGTTGACAGATACTATGATAGTTTGAAACCGGAATATCATGCAATATAAACTATGTCAAAATTAAAGATAATTTGGCCATGGTTTAATCAGAGACATATAATACTATTATATAAGTATTGAGAAGTGTATAATGGTCAATTATACGTAATAAGCTAACTTTATGATGTACAAAATGTGTACCGTCGTGTGTACAACTATCGGGTCAACACGGTTTGTGTACAAAGTATTTGCCGACTTGTCAGGTGGTAAGTGAAGCCATAAAATAGTTATCTACGATCATAAAGTTATGATCTCTTAATTAAAACACAAAAGAATCATTTTACAAGTGTTAATTACATCGATTAAATCCAATCAACAAAGGTTAACCTCATAAAGGTAAGTCGATCATGTGGTGTAAACAATCTGAACTGGTTTGAACTGGTCAAATTTCACCTGGAATTTTATACCGCACGGAAAAGATTTAACAAGTCGTTTAAAACTTTACCGATTTTCGATTTTTTAACTAAAAATTTTAGCACCACGGAGAAATATAATACATCGCGGTAAGAACGATACCACCACGGTAAAAAAATATACATCGCGGGCCCGCGGTCCTTTAAGGCCCTGGGGAGAACACTGTCTTAATGTGTTTGACTGTATATGAACTTCTGCCAGTGTTCTTAATGTGTTTGACTGTATATGAACTCCTAGTAGTTTTCTCAGTGTGTTTGACTGTATATAAACTCCAAGGCAGTGTTCTCAATGTGTTTGACTGTAAATGAACTCCAAGGCAGTGTTCTCAATGTGTTTGACTGTATATAAACTCCAAGGCAGTGTTCTCAATGTGTTTGACTGTTTATGAACTCCAAGGCAGTGTTCTAAATGTGTTTGACTGTATATGAACTTCTGCAAGTGTTCTCAATGTGTTTGACTGTATATTTACTCCAAGGCAGTGTTCTCAATGTGTTGGACTGTATATGAACTCCTGGCAGTGTTCTCAATGTGTTTGACTGTATATAAACTCCAAGGCAGTGTTCTCAATGTGTTTGACTGTATATGAACTTCCGCCAGTGTTCTCAATGTGTTTGACTGTATATGAACTCCAAGGCAGTGTTCTCAATGTGTTTGACTGTATATGAACTCCTAGCAGTGTTTTCAGTGTGTTTGACTGTATATGAACTCCAAGGCAGTGTTCTCAATGTGTTTGACTGTATATGAACTCCTGGCAGTGCTCACAATGTGCTTGAATGTATATAAACTATAAGGCAGTGTTCTCAATGTGTTTGACTGTATATGAACTCCAAGGCAGTGTTCTCTGTGTGTTTGACTGTATATAAAGTCCTGGCAGAGTTCCCAATGTATTTGACTCTATATGAACCCCTGGTAGTGTTCTCAATGTTTTTGATTGTGTATGAACTCCAAGGCAGTTTTCTCAATGTGGTTGACTGTGTATGAACTCCTGGCAGTGTTCTCAATGTGTTTGACTGTATATGAACCCCTGGTAGTGTTTTCAATGTGTTTGATTGTGTATGAACTCCAAGGCAGTGTTCTCAATGTGTTTGACTCTATATGAATTCCTGGCAGTGTTCTCAATGTGTTTAACTGTAGATGTATATTAACAATCTGTAACTGAGGTTTTCACTTAACACTTTTCTGGACTGAAAAATGGACACTTAAAAGATGTAAATTAAGTATCATTATTTGCAAATTCAAATTGGACTTACTACTGTTTTGTTTGAGTGTAAAGGGGAGGTTTAAAAATGGTGTTGTGAAATGAAATCTTAATTTTCTTCATATGTTGCCAGTTGTAATAGAAGTTAATTAACTTTCGGGAATATATCTAAAAGTAACACATTTTTATTGTCATAGTCATAAACAACAAGGTACTTCCAATATATTAGTCCAACAAGTACAGAAAGGAGATGGCTATCTTTCTTAATGATAAAATGATTAGCTATATTGAGGATGAAATTTTTCACAAAATCTAATGGTGCCTGATAAAAAAATTTCATTTAAATTATATGAATGATTTTACAGGTATTAGTCCACAACATGCAATGCAGGTAGCTGAGAGATTGTATACACAAGGTTATATAAGCTATCCTAGGACTGAAACAACACAATATCCTGAGAACTTTGATTTAGTGTAAGTTATTATATAAGCTATCCTAGGACTGAAACAACACAATATCCTGAGAACTTTGATTTAGTGTAAGTTATTATATAAGTCATCCTAGGACTGAAACAACACAATATCCTGAGAACTTTGATTTAGTGTAAGTTATTATATAAGTTATCCTAGGACTGAAACAACACAATATCCTGAGAACTTTGATTTAGTGTAAGTTATTATATAAGTTATCCTAGGACTGAAACAACACAATATCCTGAGAACTTTGATTTAGTGTAAGTTATTTTATAAGTTATCTGAGTACTGAAACAACACAATATCCTGAGAACTTTGATTTAGTGTAAGTTATTTTATAAGTTATCTGAGTACTGAAACAACACAATATCCTGAGAACTTTGATTTAGTGTAAGTTATTATATAAGTTATCCTAGGACTGAAACAACACAATATCCTGAGAACTTTGATTTAGTGTAAGTTATTATATAAGCTATCCTAGGACTGAAACAACAAAATATCCTGAGAATTTTGATTTAGTGTAAGTTGTTTAATAAGTTATGCTAGGACTGAAACAACACAATATCCTGAGAACTTTGATTTAGTGTAAGTTGTTATATAAGTTATCATAGGACTGAAACAACATAATATCCTGAGAACTTTGATTTAGTGTAAGTTATTATATAAGTTATCCTAGGACTGAAACAACACAATATCCTGAGAACTTTGATTTAGTGTAAGTTATTTTATAAGTTATCTGAGTACTGAAACAACAAAATATCCTGAGAACTTTGATTTAGTGTAAGTTATTTAATAAGTTATGCTAGGACTGAAACAACACAATATCCTGAGAACTTTGATTTAGTGTAAGTTATTATATAAGTTATCCTAGGACTGAAACAACACAATATCCTGAGAAATTTGATTTAGTGTAAGTTATTTTATAAGTTATCTGAGTACTGAAACAACACAATATCCTGAGAACTTTGATTTAGTGTAAGTTATTTAATAAGTTATGCTAGGACTGAAACAAATCAATATCCTGAGAACTTTGATTTAGTGTAAGTTATTATATAAGTTATCCTAGGACTGAAACAACACAATATCCTGAGAAATTTGATTTAGTGTAAGTTATTTTATAAGTTATCTGAGTACTGAAACAACACAATTTCCTGAGAACTTTGATTTAGTGTAAGTTATTTAATAAGTTATGCTAGGACTGAAACAACACAATATCCTGAGAACTTTGATTAAGTGTAAGTTATTATATAAGTTATCCTAGGACTGAAACAACACAATATCCTGAGAAATTTGATTTAGTGTAAGTTATTTTATAAGTTATCTGAGTACTGAAACAACACAATATCCTGAGAACTTTGATTTAGTGTAAGTTATTATATAAGTTATCCTAGGACTGAAACAACACAATATCCTGAGAACTTTGATTTAGTGTAAGTTATTTTATAAGTTATTGGAGTACTGAAACAACACAATATCCTGAGAAATTTGATTCAGTGTAAGTTATTTTAAAAGTTATGCTAGGACTAAAACAACACAATATCATGAGAACTTTGATTTAGTGTAAGTTATTTTATAAGTTATTGGAGTAATGAAACAACACAATATCCTGAGAAATTTGTTTCAGTGTAAGTTATTTTATTACATATAATTCCAATATTTTTTCAATTATTAAGATTTATTAATGACTACCTCTGTTTAATCAAAGACTTTTTAACCTGCTCAATGAAGCCATTGATCTGAAAGTATGTAGATTTACAAATAACTAATGCAAAAACCTTCTCTCTCTGTAATGACACCACTGCTGTAAATTGAAATAGCTTACAGAGGATGAATTAGTTAAAGGGGCATTAGCTATCAAATTCAAGTTTACTGATTTTACTCAAATTCTCATACTTGATTTATAACAAACTAAAACCTATATCCAAATTACAATAAGTCTGAAATGAATAATTAACAATGCATGGAGTCAATAAAATATATTTTGTGTGTATTTTAGTCTAGACGCTATCTAATTAACCATCGAGATGACCTCTGAAGACTGCTAACGGTCACATAACTCGATATAAACATAAACATAAGTAAAAATATATTATGACCATGTGCAATTGGATTTTTGTCGAGCCTGCGACTTTTGTCGCAGAAAGCTCGACAAAGGGATAGTGAACCGGCGGCGGCAGCGTTAGCTAACTTCTTAAAAGCTTTATATTTTAGAAGGTGGAAGGTCTGGATGCTTCATACTTTGTATATGGATGCCTCATGTTACGAAGTTTCTGTCAGTCACATGTCCAATGTCCTTGACCTCATTTTCATGGTTCAGTGACAACTTGAAAAAAAAGTTCAGATTTTTTGTAATGTTAAATTCTCTCTTATTATAAGTAATAGGATAACTATATTTGGTATGTGCGTACCTTGCAAGGTCCTCATGCCCGTCAGACAGTTTTCACTTGACCTCGACCTCATTTCATGGATCAGTGAACAAGGTTAAGTTTTGGTGGTCAAGTCCATATCTCAGATACTATAAGCAATAGGTCTAGTATATTCGGTGTATGGAAGGACTGTAAGGTGTACATGTCCAACTGGCAGGTGTCATCTGACCTTGACTCTCATTTTCATGGTTCAGTGGTCAAAGTTAAGTTTTTGAGTTTTGGTCTTTTTTTCTAATACTATATGCAATAGTTCAATTATATTTGGTGTATGGAAATATTTTATGATCTATATGTCAATCACGCAGGTTTTATTTGACCTTGACCTCATTTTCAAGGTTCATTGCTCATCAGTGTTAAGTATTTGTGTTTTGGTCTGTTTTTCTTAAACTATAAGCAATAGGTCAACTATATTTGTTGTATGGAAGAATTGTTAGCTGTACATGCCTGCCTAGCATGGTTCATCTGACCTTGACCTCATTTTCATGGTTCATTGGTCAATGTTTAGTTTACTTGGTTAATGTTAAGTTTATGTGACATTTGTAATAAAGCTTTATATTTAGGACTATCAACATAATATCAATAATTAGTAAAGAAGGCTAGACATTTCAGCGTGTGCACTCTTGTTCTAAGTCTGTTTGATTTCATGTTAAAGGTTAAAAAAATAAGTTAATCATAGTTTTTACCTGTATAAGAATGTTTGTGTTTTGTGTGGAATTAGTCAATGAAATGGTTCATCTTTGTGTCACTTTCAATGTTGACATTTTTTTCCTTTTAAATGGCTGAACTTGCTTTATACATGCCTAACCAATATCTAAATTTGAAGGTCACATTGATATGGATTAAATGAGGTTGAATTATTCACTTGCAAGTGAATAATTTATCAGTGATGTTTCTTGTCTTATTTTGACAAATTGAACTTAATTGGCTGCTAAAAGCGAATTATTATTTCACTATTTCACTTTCATTAATGATTGAACAAACAAAAAAATCGTATTTTAATATTTTTTATATCTCGTAGCTAATGGCCCTTTAAGGATCACTGTTAGTGATTCTCACATTCAAACTAAATGTTTATAACTGATAAATAATATTCGTCTTGTTTAACAATGATATTGATGATTATAGGGGAACTTTGAGGCAACAGCAGTCATCACCCGATTGGGGAACTATTGTCAGGGAACTATTGAGTACTGGTATACAGAGACCAAGGTAACTATGGGTTAATTAAAGGGCAACTATAGGTGATGAGGAGTTCTATAATATCACTTTTACTTATTTCAGCTTTTATGAAATATTTACTTTTTTTGCATATTCCAGTGGTTACTTTTATAGCTTAAACACTGCATAACAAAAACAATTATGTTAGTCTGAACCAGGGCTTCCAAAATTATTTTTAGCCAGCCAGACATTTTATATATTATCCCGATTTTAATCCCTTAAGACTAAATAAACAAAAGGCAATTATGGTAATCAGTTGCTGAGTTGGCCATCCCAATGATTGACATTAAAAAAACGATATTACACTTTCTTTAATTCAAATTCGAAGTTCTGATGTAAACTGTTAAATTGGCAGTGCATCATTCGAAGTGTGCAACATCAGCGTACTTATATCTGCCTTAGACTCTTTATTTGTGCAAAATAACGTTGTCAAAAACTTTACTTTCGTTTTTATACCGGATGTTATCTTGACAATGGTAAAACATGGACCAGAGACGGATACGTACATTACGTGTACGTTTGCAAAGGGTGAATGAGTGGAAGTAGCTCTTTCTACGTTATTTCTTCAAGAAAATATTCGAAATAAACGTGAGATAAAGGTATCAATGACAATTTAAGCATTTTTTGAAGAAATTAGGATGCATAATTAAATTTCACACCTGCGCACATGCGCACACATGTACTAGTTCATGTCTCTAGGTTCAAACAATGTGGTTATGACGATTTTTCATTTTCGCCTTTTTAATTTTTTCATCAAATCATATTTGTAAACGTATTTCTGATAATTTAAATCTTTTTGACTAAATTAATTAGATGCAAACCGCTGAAATGTAAGAAAATAACTTTGAATAGACCGATCAATGTCCGGTTCAAAATAGTTTACCTGTCACCTGAACAGGTAAATTTCAGCTGTTTGACAACTAATTAGCCTTGATTAAAATGAGAAGGTATTAAAGTAGGGGTTGTTTTGATAGTACTTAATGATCATGTCACTTTTATGACCGGAAATGTGTGGCTGTTAAAGGCAAAACGTTGGGTCAAAAAGATCGCGAATTATGTTAAAATGACCGTCTCTTAACGCCTTGAAAACTAAAAAGTAGATGACCGTTTCATGCTCTGCCCAGCCGGACTTTTACCGGACATTATACAAATGTCCGGCATATATGACCGTTTTGGAAGCCTTGGTCTGAACATGTGATCAAGGTCAACTGGAAGTCAAAATTATCAAATTTACGAAGAACTAAGTCAAAATTGTAATTTTCAAAAGCAATGTACAATTAAATGTTATTTTAAAACAAATGTTGACCCTTTATAAGCCTTCTACTTTGTTTTATTTTTCATTGATAATAATATGGATATTAAACTCAAGTTATTAGTTATTGCATGATAATCTATCAGATTTTGCCAAAATATTACGAGTTAAATGTGTTGTGTATTTTTAGGAAAGGAACAGACGCTGGGGATCATCCTCCGATCACACCAATGAGAAGTGCAACAGAAGCTGAGTTAGGGGCAGATAACTGGAGACTTTACGATTTTATTACCAGATATTTTATTGCTACAGTAAGTTCTGCTATAGACTTTACGATTTTATTACCAGATATTTTATTGCTACAGTAAGTTCTGCTATAGACTTTACGATTTTATTACCAGATATTTTATTGCTACAGTAAGTTCTGCTATAGACTTTACGATTTTATTACCAGATATTTTATTGCTACAGTAAGTTCTGCTATAGAGTTTACGATTTTATTACCAGATATTTTATTGCTACAGTAAGTTCTGCTATAGACTTTACGACTTTATTACCAGATATTTTATTGCTACAGTAAGTTCTGCTATAGACTTCACGATTTTATTACCAGATATTTTATTGCTACAGTAAGTTCTGCTATAGAGTTGTGTCAAAGCAACATATACGGTATTTATATATGAGCTGCTTGGATAGAAATCGACCGTATGCAAGTGCGCGTATAGATTTAGATGTATTAGACTATGATTGATTTTGGAACATTGAAATATGTGATAAAAGATGAATTTTTGTCTATTTGATAGGGTTCTCATAACAACTCAGTTTTCAAAGCTTTACAGAATTTTCTAGGGTTAGAAATTTTTTCAACCCTAAATAGGTTAAGAGATGAATTGATATTCATTTGCATAAGGTCCATTACTATCCGACACAGCTCATATCTCAAGTGATTCTATTTAAGCATGTGCAAGTTCATATTATACAGACTTCATTACTGAGAATATGTTTACACTAAAACAAAAACTTCTCCGTCAAGGTAATGAGAAACAACAACTGAAATTAACACTTCAAAATTTATACTATGTTATATCGATTCAGAAGATCAACATTTATACTATGTTATATCGATTCAGAAAATCAACATTTATACTATGTTATATCGATTCAGAAGATCAACATTTATACTATGTTATATCTATTCAGAAGATCAACATTTATACTATGTTATACAGATTCAGAAGATCAACATTTATACTATGTTATATCGATTCAGAAGATCAACATTTATACTATGTTATACAGATTCAGAAGATCAACATTTATACTATGTTATATCGATTCAGAAGATCAACATTTATACTATGTTATACAGATTCAGAAGATCAACATTTAAACTATGTTATACAGATTCAGAAGATCAACATTTAAACTATGTTATACAGATTCAGAAGATCAACATTTATACCATGTTATACCGATTCAGAAGATCAACATTTATACCATGTTATACCGATTCAGAAGATCAACATTTATACCATGTTATACCGATTCAGAAGATCAACATTTATACCATGTCATACGGATTCAGAAGATCAACATTTATACCATGTTATACGGATTCAGAAGATCAACATTTATACCATGTTATACGGATTCAGAAAATCAACATCTATACCATGTTATATTGATTCAGAAGATCAACATTTATACCATGTTATACAGATTCAGAAGATCAATATTTATACTATGTTATACAGATTCAGAAGATCAACATTTATACTATGTTTTATTGATTCAGAAGATCAACATTTATACTATGTTATACAGATTCAGAAGATCAAAATTTATACTATGTTATATCGATTCAGAAGATCAACATTTATACTATGTTATACAGATTCAGAAGATCAACATTTATACTATGTTATATCGATTCAGAAGATCAACATTCATACTATGTTATATCGATTCAGAAGATCAACATTCATACTATGTTATATCGATTCAGAAGATCAACATTTATACTATGTTATACCGATTCAGAAGATCAACATTCATGCCATGTTATACAGATTCAGAAGATCAACATTTATACTATGTTATATCGATTCAGAAGATCAACATTTATACTATGTTATTCCGATTCAGAAGATCAACATTTATACTATGTTATACCGATTCAGAAGATCAACATTTATACTATGTTATACCGATTCAGAAGATCAACATTTATACCATGTTATATTGATTCAGAAGATCAACATTTATACCATGTTATATCGATTCAGAAGATCAACATTTATACTATGTTATATCGATTCAGAAGATCAACATTTATACTATGTTATATCGATTCAGAAGATCAACATTTGTACTATGTTATACAGATTCAGAAGATCAACATTTATACTATGTTATACAGATTCAGAAGATCAACATTTATACTATGTTATACAGATTCAGAAGATCAACATTTATACCATGTTATACCGATTCAGAAGATCAACATTTATACCATGTTATACCGATTCAGAAGATCAACATTTATACCATGTCATACGGATTCAGAAGATCAACATTTATACCATGTTATACCGATTCAGAAGATCAACATCTATACCATGTTATACCGATTCAGAAGATCAACATCTATACCATGTTATATTGATTCAGAAGATCAACATTTATACCATGTTATACAGATTCAGAAGATCAATATTTATACCATGTTATACAGATTCAGAAGATCAACATTTATACTATGTTATATTGATTCAGAAGATCAACATTTATACTATGTTATACAGATTCAGAAGATCAACATTTATACTATGTTATACAGATTCAGAAGATCAACATTTATACTATGTTTTATTGATTCAGAAGATCAACATTTATACTATGTTATACAGATTCAGAAGATCAACATTTATACTATGTTATACAGATTCAGAAGATCAACATTTATACTATGTTATATCGATTCAGAAGATCAACATTTATACTATGTTATACAGATTCAGAAGATCAACATTTATACTATGTTATATCGATTCAGAAGATCAACATTCATACTATGTTATATCGATTCAGAAGATCAACATTCATACTATGTTATACCGATTCAGAAGATCAACATTCATACCATGTTATACCGATTCAGAAGATCAACATTTATGCCATGTTATACAGATTCAGAAGATCAACATTTATACCATGTTATACAGATTCAGAAGATCAACATTTATACTATGTTATATCGATTCAGAAGATCAACATTTATACTATGTTATTCCGATTCAGAAGATCAACATTTATACTATGTTATACCGATTCAGAAGATCAACATTTATACTATGTTATACCGATTCAGAAGATCAACATTTATACCATGTTATATTGATTCAGAAGATCAACATTTATACTATGTTATATCGATTCAGAAGATCAACATTTATACTATGTTATATCGATTCAGAAGATCAACATTTATACTATGTTATATCGATTCAGAAGATCAACAGTTGTACTATGTTATACAGATTCAGAAGATCAACATTTATACTATGTTATACAGATTCAGAAGATCAACATTTATACTATGTTATACAGATTCAGAAGATCAACATTTATACTATGTTATATAGTTTCAGAAGATCAACATTTTAGTCCTTCATATCCAACTACCGATCACTTTCAAAGATTGAGCTCTTTAATGATGTTTTCCATTCCCCCCTTGAAAGTTATAATGTATTATTTTAATAAAATTTTCAGATAGTGTCCACTTTGTTAATCCCTATTTTTCCTACAACAATTTATAAAAGAATTGGTTTTTGTTACTCCACCTGAAGAAGGTTTATGCTAATCTGAACATTTCCACTCTAGTGGATAATTGTCTCGTTTGCAATCATACCACATCTCCTCATTTTTATATTGAAAACTATGTGACTGTTGTTTGGGACACTTTAAAAGTTGCAGGGGACTTATCAATAACAATGGATTGATTTGGGATGGACATTCGTATATTTTTTAATGTCTTGACCTTAAATGGCATACCAAGGGTTCTAGAACACAATCAAAATCATATACACATGTAAAACACTATAAAGACTTTCACATTTTTATGCCCCCACCGCAGCGGAGGGGGCATTAAGTGTAACCCTTGTCTGTCCGTACCTCCCAAAATTAGTTTCCATTCTCAAACTTTAGTTTGCCTCAACCAAATGTTATGACGCTTATACACAATGCTTATTATCGTAAAACACAGATCAAGTTCGAATTTGGGTGGCGTCACTTTTACAGCTCTCTAGTTATGTCCCTTTATGACATTATATGCAAGCGGAGGCATCATCTTTGTCCCATGGACTCATTGTCCATTTGTTTTTACTTTATAAAAATTAAAAGATGTGGTATGATTGCCAATGAGACAGCTATCCACCAGAGACCAAATGAAGTAGATGTAAGCAATTAAAGGTCACTGTAGGACCTTCAACAATGAGCAAAACCAATACCATATAGTCAGCTATAAAAGACTATGACTTGACAAAAAGTGCAAATCCATACAAACAAGACATTAATTGTAGTCTGCTCATCTATTAAACATATTTCCCATATTTGTGTTAATCAGATATCTGTTTTTTGTCTCCATGAAGGCATGCTTCATTTTTGTTTTAAGGATTTTTATATTTACTCTTTAAGGATGTACACCTCTGAGGAGCCAAAAATTTCTAGAATTAAACTTTGTTCTTAACCTGATTTTTGAGTTTTTATGACTGTAAGAAAGTAATTGATGAAGTAAATATCATATGGTGGTGCACTTCTTTTTTTGCTACGGCCGTTTGAAAGTATCCCATTTTTACTGATTTTCCCATTTTCATCAATTTTTACCCATTTTTGGGCTATTTTCATGAAAAAAATCACAGTTTCACAATTAAACTTTTTTCATACTTTCACTTAAGATGAAGTGGACCAATCTGAATAAAATTAACTTAAATAAACTATAGGTTGGTGTTAATGTTAGAAAGTTTTATGAAATTTTGTTGCTTTTTCTTGTCAAATTGACCATGCTGTCAATTTTGTAAATTTAGGATTTTTCTCATTTTCTTAGAACAAAAAGCATATTATTTTAACTTCTTTGTTAAAATGATTGAAAAAATACATATCTAAGAATTTTGAAAAGAAAAAATTGATATGGAATGTACATATTTTTGGTAAAATCATTTCTTTGTACCACTCACCCATTTTCTCAACATTTTGTCTGATGACACTGACCGGATTGGTTATAAAATTTGAAAATTTTATTTCTCAAAAACTACTTATTGTAAGTACACAATTTTTTCACAGAGTTTAGTTTGATTATATTTATTTTTTAAATTCATTGATATTTTCCACTCGTATCACATGTTTTGGAAATAATTCCTGAATGAGATTTCAACGAGATGAAACAACAGAAGAATACATCCTTAACTAATATATATATATGGGAATGACGTATTGATTTTTTTTTTTCACCCTTTTTTTAATATAGAATTTTATGTTGTTAATACCAAAGTAAAGTGCTCGAATTGAACTAAAATTTAGAATTTAGGTTTGAGAAAGGTTATGATTTATAGAGATGTTATGCTTTTATAATTGTTTATAATTTTCATTTTCAGATAATGCCAGATTGTAAATATCTTCAGACAAAAGTGTATTTTGAGATAGGTCCTGAGAAATTTTCTTGTACAGGTCAGGTGATTGTAGATCCAGGGTTCACATCTGTCATGACATGGAAAGCTATGGATGATGAAACACTGCCAGAGTTTAAAAAGGATCAAACATTCAGCCTTGAAGAAGTTAGTTCTAAAATGATAAGTTTAAAAGAACAGAAGTATTCTATCCACAAATTATGAAAAATTTAGGCAACAGTGGTTTACCAATGTTCAAATCTCCTAAATAGATTAAAAAGACAAATCAAGGTAATAAACAAAAACTGAGGGAATTGTTGAACTGCAAAAGGAATGAAACCAGGTTATAGAACAAGATAATCGTCTCCTGCTATGTATGTATCAACCGTCAAAACAGGATGGTGTTGATCATAATTCAGGCTACTAAAGAAATAGGGTATATGGTGGATGTAATATATATGAACTGAAGAGCATTGCTAATGCTGTTCTTATGGTGCTGTAAAGGGGCATATGCTAAAAAAGACCAAAAAATGAAAATATGATTTTTTTATGTTTAAAAAATGAATAAAAGCAAAATTTGAAAATAAAATTTCGCTATTAGCAGTCAGTTTTGTTCAATTTTGTCAAAATAAGCTTAAATCATTGCTGATGTATTATTGACTTGTAAGTCATTTATTTAACCTTGTAATTACATTGAATCAACATTGATTGTCACAGTTTCAGTAAAGATTTATACACTGTTGTGTCATTGTTTGCAGGCCAAGCTTGCGGAGAGACAGACCAACCCACCAGATTATTTAACAGAAAGTGAATTGATCACACTGATGGAGAAACATGGCATAGGAACTGATGCCAGTATATCTGTACATATAAATAATATTTGTGAGAGAAACTATGTCAATGTTATAGCTGGACGTAAGCTCAAACCCACACCACTGGGAATAGTGTTGGTCCATGGTTATCAAAAGGTAATAGTGTGGATTCATTATAATTTGTGAGATACCAATTTTCTTGGCGTAGGTTAACAACAAATTTACATTTTCAATGAAGTTAAATAATTACATATGCTTGTATGCAGACTTTGGCAAATCAAGGTAATTAAATATCCACAAAAATACAATTTTTCATAAATGTACGAAAAATCGTAATCAAAGAAAATAAATAATTGCACAGTAATATAGGAGAGAGGTTTTATGATTGAGGGAAATGAAAAATTCATATTGGAATTAAATTCTGAAATTAGATGACATAATTTGAATCTTTGTAATTCAAAGATGAAAGATACAAACTAGTTGTATTGTTTACAGAGTTCTTCTCTGAATTAATTCTTCAGAAGATAATAATATGTATAGACAGCCTCTGAAAGATTAAAACATAGCACAAAAGTGGTTGAAGGAGTGTGGAGTTAAAATGCATTTTTCATACCAACAGACCAAGGGATAAAATTTCAAAATATTTTCATGCTTTCAAGTCAGGAATATGACAGTTGTTTTCCTTTCGATTGATATGTTTGAGCTTTTGATTTTGGCATTGGATAAAGGACTTTCCGTTTTGAATTTTCCTTGGAGTTCGATATTTTTGTTATTTTACTTTTCATTTATTAATACTTAACCCATTTCTTTAACGTTAGTCTATTGTTCTTACTGTAGATTATTTGTTAAGAATCCACTGACCACTTTGTTAACTTAAGATAACTTATGATATAACTTTTAACTTACGATCTTTTATCCTTTCAAAAACGAGTTTCATATGAAGGGTTCGAACGTATTTTCATCGCCAATCATTAAAGTCTTCAGTCTATGCATGATACCATTAGACCATGAGTGCTGACATAAATCATCATTTAAATTAAGAAAAATTATGAAATTGTAAACTTGCAGTTGAAACCTGCAGGGAATGAATTTATATTACTGGTCCAGTATAAAACACATTACTACATGTAGTATTATTTACCCTTGGCAATACTTCCCTCTTTTACTTAAAAATTTATTAGTTTATTAGTACCTAGTAAAATTAAATCGGATAGATTTATCCTTGGACATTTCATAAGCAGGTAAATTCTGTTTTAAGTATTGTTTTGATGGTAAAATTATCATTTAAATCATGTATTGATACCAAGAAAATGATCTGTTGGAAGTTTTAAAATTATTTTTGAATAATTTTTCAGATCGATCAAGAACTAGTGTTGTCTACCATGAGGTCTGCTGTAGAAAAACAATTGAATCTCATTGCACATGGCAAAGCAGATTTTCAGGATGTTCTACACCATGCACTCAACATTTTCAGACTAAAATTTAAATATTTTGTGGAGAATATAAATGGGATGGATGAGTTGTTTGAAGTGACATTTTCATCACTGGCTGCTAGTGGTAAACCTTTGTCAAGGTACATATTTTCTCTGGCAGTAAACTTTGTTTTGTTGTTATAAATACAAGGAGAAGTGGGGTATTCATCAGTGAGAAAGCAACAACACAAATACCCAAACACTTCTTTATATATGTATATAATCTATTGGCTAGGAGTCCACTTTTTTGTTATGTATGTTTGAAGTGTAGTGTCAATCAATTTTAAGGTTAGTTCAGTTTTCACTTTTTCGTCATTTCTTTTGAAATTATGTGCCCAAAATCATTCAATATAAATAATATATAAGATATTTATTTTGAAATTTAATATTGGCTACATTTTCCTTCTTTTTTTCCTTTTTTGTTGGCCAGAAGGGTGTAAATAGATTTGAAGATTCATACACCAAAATTAATGGTCACTTTTTGAACTGTATTTTTCAGATGTGGTAAATGTCGTCGTTTTATGAAATTCATCCAAGCAAAACCTAGTCGTCTCCATTGTTCTAACTGTGACGATACATTCACACTGCCACAGAATGGAAATATCAAACTTTATAAAGAATTAAAATGTCCACTGGATGATTATGAATTAGTTTTATGGACAACTGGGGTAAAGGGAAAAGTATGTCTATTTTATACTGCAACAGTGTTATTTGGCCAGAATGTATAAACATTTCAAGTCCCTAACTGTAAAATTAATGAACTGTCATGTTGTGATATAAAGTCCCTAACTGTAAAATTACTGGACTGTCATGTCGTTGTATAAAGTCCCTAACTAAAATTACTGGACTGTCATGTTGTTGTATAAAGTCCCTAACTGTAAAATTACTGGACTGTCATGTTGTGATATAAAGTTCCTAACTGTAAAATTACTGTACTGTCATGTTGTTGTATAAAGTCCCTAACTGTAAAATTACTGGACTGTCATGTTGTGATATAAAGTTCTTAACTGTAAAATAACTGGACTGTGATGTTGTGATATAAAGTCCCTGAATGTGAAATTACTGGACTGTCCTGTTGTGATATAAAATCCATGACTTAAATTACTGGATTGTCCTGTTGTAATATAAAGTGCTTGACTGTAAAATAACTAGACTGTCATGTTGTGATTACCTGACTATATAAACAGTTGTGATATAAATTCTGTGACTGTAAATTCCTGGACTGTCATGTGATATAAGGTCCCTGACTGTAAAATTACTGTACTGTCATGTTTTGATATAAAGTCCCTGACTAAAATTACTGGACTGTCATGCTGTGATAGAAAGTTCCTAACTGTAAAAATACTGGACTCATGTGATATAAAGTCCCTGACTAAAATTACTGTACTGTCATGTTGTGATATAAAGTCCCTGACTAAGATAACTGGACTGTCATGTTGTGATATAAAGGCCCAGAATCCTGTCAGCAGTATTTTTCTGTAAGTAAGGTCATATGATAATAAAAAGTTCTGAATATACAGGTGATATTACTGAACATTCAATCAATACCACTAAACTGTCTTCAAATGTTACCCTTTGTTATCAATGATTAGAAATAATTATTATTTTACAGTGCTACCCTCTATGTCCTTATTGTTACAATAATCCACCATTCATTAATATTTTACAGTGCTACCTCTATGTCCTTATTGTTACAATAATCCACCATTAATTATTATTTTACAGTGCTACCCTCTGTTATCAATGATTAGAAATGATTATTATTTTACAGTGCTACCCTCTGTTATCAATGATTAGAAATGATTATTATTTTACATTATTATACTTCACGTTAAAATGCCATATTTTGATTGGCTAATACGAGGGTGTTAATTTACTCTATCACATGGCTGAGCGGGTGACAATTTTTTTGAATGTCACCCTCTCGTCCAGATCAATCAAAAATCGATAATTTAAAGGACAATGAATTGAATTCACATCAAGTAATTAAAGACAATGCTTAAGTTTTACGTTTTGGCTCAGATTTTATTATATGACTGTCAAAATAAAAAAATAAAACATCTTGCCTCTTTTTTGTTGTTTTTTCTAATACCCTAGTCTAGTAACGTTGTTATGTACGTGACGTCATAGAAAATACTTTTAAAATAAAATTAATCTGTAAAAGACAATAATGATAGAACATTCAGTATAATAAATTAAATAACACATAGCTGAGAGGGTGATAGAGCAGAATGATACCCCTCGAAAAAGCATTTTACAGTGCTACCCTCTGTTATCAATGATTATTATTTTACAGTGCTACCCTCTATGTCCTTATTGTTACAATAATCCACCATTAATTATTATTTAAAATTGCTACCCTTTGTTATCAATGATAAGAAATGATTATTTTTTTACAGTGCTACCCTCTATGTCCTAATTGTTACAATAATCCACCATTCATTAATATTTTACAGTGCTACATCTGTTAACAACGATTAGAAATGATTATTATTTTACAGTGCTACCCTCTATGTCCTTATTGTTACAATAATCCACCATTCAAAGACATGAGGAAAGGAAATGGTTGTAATGAGTGTACCCATCCAACATGTCAGCATGGACTATCACAGACGGGGGTATCAGAATGTGTAGAATGTGAGAATGGTATCTTGGTGCTAGATCAGACGTCAGCCCCAAAATGGAGAATGGCCTGCAATAAGTAAGATGACTTTATAGGGCTTGGAGTACAGTTTTGCAGACTTCTTCAAATAATTTTGTTTTGAGACATATTTGGGTTATTGTTTCTACTCTTGTCACACAGTTTAGTCAGATGAAATATTCCGAAAATAGGCTTTTTTCTAGACCATGGAAATGGATATAATCATGAAATTACCAAATTCAGTCTTCTATTGTCCGTGGATTTTTATTCCAATATTAACATTGCTAGGCAGGGGTGCAGATTATAGAGTACTATAAGCAAGTACTAGGAGAAAAACTTGATATCATGATGTTTGTTATTGAAATTGTAAAGGGCTCCCTTATTTCTTTTCAAAACTATTATTAATTTATCTAATCCATATCAATATCCAATTTTTATTTAAAAATCCAATATTAACTGATATGTATCAAAATCAAATGCGTCTTTACAAGTTTCTCATTTCTTTTCATAACATGGAATATAACTTAAAACTGGAATCCGCTTGTTAACAACGCTACGAAAAAAAAGTGAAGAAATTAGCCGGGAACCAGCTTATGCATAACAATGTATAAACTACAAAATTTAATCGGTTATTCGTTCCGTTTTGGTGTTTGATACTGCTGCATGTGTTTAATTAAAGCTGAAGGTCCGTCAAACATTAATGTGATGAATATATTTTACAGTATTTCACTCAAGGATGGAACTGTTTTAGTTTCAAAGTCGTATTCTTTATGATATCTATTAAGAACGGATTTTCTGCATACTCTCACAGTACTTGTTTGGGATTTACACATTCTATTCCGATATCCATTTATGCCAAATACAACTTTTTACAATTGTTTTTCTTGTGATTTTGGCTAATTTCAACACTCAATGCAGTGTTCCAGAATCATTTTAAAGCATTTTTCAACATCTTCTTGATGATAGAAAACGGGATTTTCTATGAAAATACTGCAAAACGATAACTTACGCTTTAAAATTACTGGAGTTTTTTTCAAACTGTCGAAAAATATTCACATTAGATTCATGGCATCAATGAACTTGTATTACTGTTTCATCGCATTTACTGCGGGAATTTCCTTATGATTTTTTCTCAAAAATGCAACAGATTTTCTATGGAATGGAACAGTTTTAAATTGAAAGGATTTTAATGACTCTAAAACTGTAAATTTCTCAGGAAACGCCAAGCCTTTTTAGATTTTGAAGACAAAATAAAAACTGGTAGTTTCACGTTAATGCTAAAGTACAAGTGATTCCAGATTCATTTCCGGGATTTGTTCTGGTTATCAAATTGATAGTGAATCACCAGATTCAGGCTCTTGTTTATTAAAATAAGTTTATTAATAAACTTTAAAAAGACACCTTAAATTGTGTGGGTACATGTAATTTCAATTTAATTATAGGTGTAATGTTGTGATCAACTTTTTTGACAACGCCCATAAAGTATCAGTATCAGAAGATATATGTGAAGACTGTGGTTCACATATCGTTAATGTAGATTTCAGCAAGGTATGTATGTTTTATATCTATATACATGTGAAGATTGTGGTTCACATATCGTTAATGTAGATTTCAGCAAGGTATGTATGTTTTATATCTATATACATGTGATGACTGTGGTTCACATATTGTTAATGTAGATTTCAGCAAGGTGTGTATGTTTTATATCTATATATATGTGATGACTGTGGTTCACATATTGTTAATGTAGATTTCAGCAAGGCATGTATGTTTTATATCTATATACATGTGAAGACTGTGGTTCACATATTGCTGATGTAGATTTCAGCAAGGTATGTATGTTTTATATCTATATATATGTGAAGACTGTGGTTCACATATTGTTAATGTAGATTTCAGCAAGGCATGTAATAATATGTTTTATACCTATTATATGTGAAGACTGTGGTTCACATATTGTTAATGTAGATTTCACCAAGGTATGTATGTTTTATATCTATATATATGTGAAGACTGTGGTTCACATATTGTTAATGTAGATTTCACCAAGGTATGTATGTTTTATATCTATATACATGTGAAGATTGTGGTTCACATATTGTTAATGTAGATTTCTGCAATGTTTGGATGTTTTAAACCAATATACATGTGAAGATTGGTTCACACATTGTCAACGTAGATTTTAGCAAGGTGTGTAGGTTTTATACCTATATACATGGTCCAAGTACACAGTTATCATCCTTTGTTTTTTTTGTTGTCAATGTCTACAAATAGACTGGAAAGTGTATAACTTGCATATTTTTTACATACACGTTCCAAATGTATTTCTTTATATTTTATGCATAATATAGTAAGTACAAGGATGAAATTACATGTACAAAACATTTGGCGCATGAAATTTTAGGTAAAGTAGTTATTTGGTCCAATTTGAAAAGGTAAAAAATTAGTATGTCTGAAGCTGTCAAACTGATTTATAGGCCCCTTAACATGTAATTGTCTATTTTTTTAATTAGAGCTAATAGACTTTTCTTTAATTTTGATATAATTTGTCCCAAAAGTAGTACACTACACTATAAAATCTTTTTTGGATAGAGCTGGTGCGATTTTTTTAATATGCATTTTTGTCTACGAAATAACTGTGTTCTCAGGCTGCATGTCATCTTGAATAAGGCAATCATCTTTTAGCTGTTGAAATATTCCTCCTTCACAGTGGCTACCCCAGTGGATAACTTTTGAATAACTTGGCACTGGATATTTTTCCCTAGCAAGGTGTTGAAGGAAATACTGCAATAATAGTCTGACTCCTCCTCCATTCAACTGTCGGGGGTCAAAGATCAAGTTGATTACAAGGTTGATAGTGATTGGCAATATTAGTATACAGACATTTCAATTTTTTGGGAGTGTAAGGGGTTGCTTCACTTTGTCCTCTCTTTACCTTATATTCTACTGTATAAAAGGAAATTGTTTGAGATTATTGAGAAAAGCAGTTTAGATAGAAATAAGAAAATTCACCATATTGCATTTGAAGTTTTCTTCACTTTATCAGGTGTCACATGTTACCCTTCATAGACACTTGAGTTCACCCCAGATTTGATGGTGGGGTTCATGGTGCTCACTCTAGTTTTCTGTTTAGTTTTTCTATTTTGATCATAGTATATATGGTCTGTTTTTCTATTTTGATCATAGTATATATGGTCTGTTTTTCTATTTTGATCATAGTATATATGGTCTGTTTTTCTATTTTGATCATAGTATATATGGTCTGTTTTCTATTTTGATCATAGTATATATGGTCTGTTTTTCTATTTTGATCATAGTATATATGGTCTGTTTTCTTCTACTTATGGTTTTTGTTGCCCCTTTGGTACATGTATCTTCTCTCTCTTGTGTTTTTTTTTAGATATGTTGAAAAGTCGATTTGTTTAATACAATGATACTATAAGAATTAGGTAAATCATTGTATTTTGTATGTTTTTTTATATTCATTAATGTATTTTAGGGCAAAACACCACTAGAAGGAGATGAAACTGAACACTCAGGCTGTGTATTTTGTGACCCAGTATTTAAACCATTGGTAGAAAAACATCATGCAATAATGAAAAGAAGAGGAGGTGCTAGTAGATCAGCTGGTAGAGGTGGACGTGGTAGAGGAGGAAGGTCAAGAGGTCGAGGGAGAGGAAAACCTAAAGACAAAATGTCACAGTTAGCTGCTTATTTTGTATGATTATGTCATTTAGTTATGATTTAATGTGCCTTTCCTCTCATAGTCTGTCACTCACAGTTTCAAGTTCTTTAGAATGTTTTGTTTTCGGTAACAGATATTCACTACAGTTTATGGTACATGTCAGTCATTATTATCTACCAAATTTAGTACCAATGTTATTTTGCACTTTCACCTTTTTCAATTTCTAGTTCTAGTAATCTGCTAAATATTTGAGAAAAAAACCCAACTACAATTCAAAGACTTTGTGTTGTCTTGGCAATTATGTTTTATGATCTCATGATGTGTGATTCTGAAATCATGATTTTTTTTTATTGTAAAATTCTTCTATTAGTAGGCACATGAGATAATAATTACATTTCATGTATGTTTCATTATAACACGTTATTTTGATTGGCTAACAGCAATCTCACGTCATTCTGAAATTAATCTTCATTTTAACATAATATGTAACATTCATGATGACGCAAGCTTCCACAATAAAGTGCACAGGTAAACAAAAGAAAAACTTGATAGAAATCGTGTTTTCATGATCCTAGCTAAAAAAAATCTAATTATGAGTATTGAATGCTTCTTTTAGTAATTTTATAGGGTTGTAAAAGCGTTCCACACTACATACAAAAATGTACTTCGGTCAACGCTTTTAAACCCCAATAAATTTACAAAAAGAAGCATTCAATTCTTAAATAATGCATTAGCCAGTTAAGTGTTTGAGAATCTAGAAAGGATTGGTGCAAAAAAAAAGATAAAATTAAAAATTCATTAACAGGTAATTGTTGAAAAGAACACTATTCTTTGAAACTCTTTTCAAGAATCAATAAATGCATATATTCCATCAGGTCCTTTGTCAGACTATGTACCTAAGTAGTTGACAGCCATGTTGATTGTAAGATCTCCACTACCATGCATCCATTCACAAATATATACTATAATAAAGTGTATTGTGTCAGTAAAACTATTCCAAATGATTTGAAGAAGCCATTTGTTTTTATAATTTTTTAAATTAAGAAAGAATTAACTGCAGCACTTAAGTTTGTTGGAGATTTATCTACAAGTAGGCACAGTTAGATCCTACAGGTCGTCTTACCTGGTTAAAGTTAAAATTAACAGGACATAATTTGGTTTATAAATGCTTAGATGACAGAGTATCATTACATAGATAATATATTTAGCTAAAAACTAGTATTCTGATGACAATACTCAATCTGACAAGAGGTTTTATAAATGTGTATTATTTTTTATGTTATTCTGTCTAGAATAAATTCTAAATAGATAATTGTTATTTGTACGTTTTATTTAAGCTCTATTTTGTTGGTTTCATTCCTTATGGCAAATTACAGCACTCACAACAATCTAAACTGTTTATATAAAAATAAGGAGAACGTGGTATGATTGCCAATGAGACAACTATCCATCAAAGTTCAAATAAAGTGGACGTAAGCAATTATAGGCAACGGTACGGCCTTCAACAATGAGAAAAACCCATACTGTATAGTCGGCTATAAAAGGCCCTGACATGAAAAATATGAAACAATTCAATTGAGAAAACTTACTGCCTAATTTATTAGAAAACAGTTTACAAAAAAAAACAAATATGACAGACGTGAACCAATAACAACCACTGAACTACAGGCTCCTGACTTGGGACAGGCACATAAAGAATGTGGTAGGGTTAAACAGGTTTGCGAGCACTCAACCCTCCTCTAACCTGGGACAGTGGTGTAAGAGCACACCATAAGAACAAACTATAAAAATCAGTTGAAAATCAGATCGATACATAGAAAAACATCAAACAAAACCACAGACAGGGCGTGGCAGGTATATATATCCATTCCTCATCCCGAACAACAAAAAAGACACTAAGTACAGATCTGAGAGTACTTGCAGTTATGGACAGCTAGTTCAAAGTCAATAACAACTTATAAAAAAAATCATGTATCTAAGACTAAAATATCAATCAGTACACATCCAACATGGATTTAGTGTAAAGACGTCATTAACAGTCAGAGA
This sequence comes from Mytilus californianus, assembly GCF_021869535.1. Taxonomy (NCBI): domain Eukaryota; kingdom Metazoa; phylum Mollusca; class Bivalvia; order Mytilida; family Mytilidae; genus Mytilus; species Mytilus californianus. Next base: position 120,094,784 of record NW_026262712.1, on the reverse strand, counting down.
AAAACATGACCTTGTTTGTTAATCATGTAATATAATCTAGGATTAATAGATGTATTAGTACCAGATCAGAGTAAACAAACTTCTGTAAAGGAGCTGTTATACTGCCCTTATTGTTCAATCTACTGTTTTCTAAGTAAGATTGTAGCCCGTTGTTTGACTATTTTTGTTTATGGCGATGCTGCTGTTTGTCCTTATTGTTCAGTCTCATGTTTTCTAAGTAAGATTGTAGCCCGTTGTTTGACTATTTTTGTTTATGGCGATGCTGCTGTTTGTCCTTATTGTTCAGTCTCATGTTTTCTAAGTAAGATTGTAGGCTGTTGTTTGACTATTTTTGTTTATGGCAATGCTGTTGTATGTCTTTATTGTTCTATCTCATGTTTTCTAAGTAAGATTGTAGCCCGTTGTTTGACTATTTTTGTTTATGGTGATGCTGCTGTTTGTCCTTATTGTTCAATCTACTGTTTTCTAAGTAAGATTGTAGCCCGTTGTTTGACTTGTTGTCTATTTTTCTATTTGGTGATGCTGTTGTTTGTCCTTATTGGAATTGAGATTCTAATTGTCCCTTTTAACAATTTAGGGCAGCAAGTACCTGAAAACTGAATGATTTTGCACATTCAAAATAAAAGAATGAGATGTAGGTCAGAATTACCCAATGTGCATTTTAGTTATACTTTGCCATTATTCAGTAACATCCCCAATACGTAAAAACTTGACCTAACTGACTAAGTCGATGAATATGAGATGTAGGTCAACCATACCTACTTGTATCAGGAAACATATATGTTGGACTCGAGTCTATATAAATTTGAATTTCATAATTTTATCAACACTGTGTCATGATATATTTCAATTGCTCCTTTGTCGTGACATTAACTGTGCATATTGATAAAATAAATATAAAGCACTCTTGTTTTCTGAAAATCTCATTTAGCATACTATGTACCAGATTTCCCCTTAAATTGGAATTCCAATTCATGCACAAGTAAATTTGGGCTCAAAATATATTTCCCATTCAGCTAAAGTTTCATTCATGTAAATTCTTTTTCGGGTTTAAAGTAAACAAAATCACAATAAAATGCTCCGCTGGGCGCAGCTTGATACGACCGCAGAGGTCGAACCCTGAACAGTTGGGGCAAGTATGGACACAACATTCAAGCTTGATACAGCTCTGGATTTGGATTGTAACTAAATATATGACACAGCATAGGTTTCTGACACAGAATGAATGTGGTCTAAGAACTTAAAAAAATTAATTTACCTATTATGGTCCAATATCCAAAATCTAAATACATGGTTAGATTCAGCATATCAAAGAATCCAAAGAATTCAATTTTTGATGAAATCAAACAAAGTTTAATTTTGGACCCTTTTGACCTCAATGTGGACCAATTTGATAACGGGGCCCAAAAATAAAAAATCTAAAAACATGGTTAGAATTAATACACGGTTAGATTCAGCATATCAAAGAACCCCAAGAATTCAATTTTTGTTAAAATCAAACTAAGTTTAATTTTGGACCCTTTGGACCTTAATGTATACCAATTTGAAAACGGGACCAAAAATTAAGAATCAAAATACACGGTTAGATTCAGCATATCAAAGAACCCCAATATTTCAATTTTTGATGAAATCAAACCATATTATCATTATTATTTGCCTTTATATATAAATCGGAAATAACCAACTTACAAAAGGAAAATAAATCCCCCCCTCAACTTTTTTGAACCCCCTTATGATTCATGACCCCTAAACTCAATCCCAGCCTTCCCTTTGTGGTATGGTACCTTACAGTACAATTTCAGAGAGATCCATACACTTGAACACAAGTTATTGTGTGGAAACTAGAAAAATGCGTTTTTTGGCCCCTTTTTGGCCCCAAATTCCTAAACGTTTAGGGCAATTACCCCCTAACTCAAACCCAGCTTTCCCTTTGTGATATGGAACCTTGTAGTACAATTTCAGAAAGATCCATACACTTACACACAAGTTATTGTCATGAAACTAGAAAAATGCTTGTTTTTTGCCCCTTTTTTTGCCCCTAATTCCTAAAATTTTGAGGAAATTACCCCCAATATCAATCCCAGCATTCCCTTTGTGATATGGAACCTTGTGGAACAATGTCAGAGAGATCCATACACTAACACACAAGTTATTGTCTGGAAGTTACAAAAATGCTTATTTTTGGCCCCTAATTCCTTAACTGTTGATACCATAACCCCCAAAATCAATCCCAACCTTCCTTTTGTGGTATTGAACCTTATGGTAAAATTTCATAGAGATGCATTCACTTAAACTAAAGTTATTGTGCGAAAACCTATGTGTCTTCGGACGACGACGATGACGCCAACGTCATACCAATATACGACCGCAAAAATTTGCGGTCGTATAAAAAGCACTATTTTTTGTCAGAGCAGGGCTATATTTACTCAAGTTCTAAATGTGAGTGGGTGGATTGTTGGTGCAACTAAAGTTTAGAAACAATCTGTGCAACCTTGCCATTGGAGTCTCGACGATTTCTTGAAAGTTTGCTATATTAATCGTTAGTTTGGATTGGTTCATACAAATATATGATAATGATCATGATTGATTTTATGTTGAAAGTATCACATAAACTTATCATTAATAATAATCCATGTAAACAAGGGCTTAGGTCAAATGAACCCTGCCAGACAGACATGTACAGCTTACAATCATTCAATACACCAAACAGGTTGTCGTTTGTTGTTGTATATATCCTATTAGTTTTCATTCTTTGTTTTGTACATAATCAGACAGTTGGTTTTCTCGTTTGAATTGTTCTATATTTTGTCATGTCAGGGCCTGGCATAGCTTGCTATGCTGTATGGGTTTTGCTCATTGTTGTAGGCCGTATGGTGACCTATAGTTGCCAACATCTTTTCTACTTCATTTGTTTTTCAGATGGATAGTTGACTTTAATATCTCTTTATTTTATATAGTTAACCTATTGCTTATAGTATTTGATAAACAGAATCAACCACCAAAAATCTGGACATTGACCAAAGAAACCATGAAAATGAGGTCCATGTCGGATGAACATTGCTAGACCTACATATCATACTATAATTCCATAGATCAAATATAGTTGACCTATTGCTTAATTATATCTAAGAAACTGACTGAACCACAAAACTTAACATTGATCAATGAACCATGAAAATGAGATCAAGATTAGATGAAACATGCCAGACAGACGTGTACACCAAATAAAATTTACCACCGGCTTGTAGTATCTCTGAAATACATAATCACGAAAATTTTAAGCAAGATCACCAATTCATGAGATGAGGTCAGTTGAACCCTATGCTGATCTGTCTGAAGAGCATTTAGAGCTTGCTAGGATCCAATATACCAACTAGTTATTGTTTTACTCATAAAAAGATAGAAATTCACATTATACAATAGCTTTACACATTTTAAAGTTATTTCTGAACCATGAAAAGGAGGTCAAGGACATCTGACATATGACAAATGGAAACTTTGTAACACTAGACATGGCATGATTGCCAATGAGACGACTCTCGATCAGATACAATGTTGAAACTAGCAAAATATTTAATTCAACTTTTAACTTGCAGATTGTTCACCAATTTTCACTTTTAACCTAGACCCTATAATTTAGGCTGTGACAACAGATCTATTACTGGGAATTTTTGCTCTAAACAAGAATGCACCCATTGTCCTGTTAACCATATCCCAACTCAGGAAAACAGGAAGGAGTTAAACAGATGTAAATAGGACTCAAGTAACAACTCATCACTGCCAAGACGTTGGCCAAAAAAAAGTTATTCCCTTCAGAAGTATTTGAGAAGTGTTAAAAATAAATGGGGAATGTGTCCATTGGACACAGATGATGCCCCCACTTGCATTTAACGTTATCAAGGGAATTAACTCAAGAACAGTAAAAGTGACGCTACCCAAATTTGATCAAATTTGTACTTGATCTGAGTTAAGTGGTAATAAGCATTGTGTATAAGTTTCATAACATTTGATTGAGGCAAACTTAAGTTACAGAACGGAAACGAAAAATTCAGCAATTATTTGTAAAGGGCACAACTCTAGAACGGTAAAAGTGACGCCACCAAAATTCACACTTGATCTGTGTTTTGTAGTAATCAGCATTGTGCATATAAGTTTCATAACGTTTGGTTGAGGCAAACTTAAGTTAGAGAACGGAAACGAAAAATTCAGCAATTTTTCCATTTGTAAAGGGGCATAACTCTAGAATGGTAAAAGTGACGCCACCAAAATTCAAACTGGATCTGTGTTTTGTGGTAATCAACATTGTGTATAAGATTCATAGCATTTAGTTGAGGCAAACTAAAGTAAGAGAACGGAAACGAAAAATTCAGCAATTTTTCCATTTGTAAAGGGGCATAACTCTAGAATGATAAAAGTGACGCCACCCAAATTCAAACTGGATCTGTGTTTTGTGGTAATAAACATTGTGTACAAGATTCATAACATTTGATTGAGGCAAACTAAAGTGCGAGAACGGAAACAAAATTCAGCAATTTTTCAATTTGTAAAGGGGCATAACTCTAAAACGGCAAAAGTGACGCCACCCAAATTCAAACTGGATCTGTGTTTTGAGGTAATAAGCATTGTGCACAAGTTTCATAGTATTTGGTTGAGGCAAACTAAAGTTAGTGAATGGAAACCAATTTTGGGACGGACATACAAGGTAAAACTTAGTGCCCCCTCCACTATAGCAGGGGCATAAAAATGTTTAGTTCATTCAAAATATTAACAAATTTCAAGTATCAGCAATTAGTAAGTAGGAGTCGGACAGATCTGAAAAATGTTCATGTTACAACTAACCATTGTTGAGCTGCTGATCTGTATTAGTACCTGATAAAAGTATGACAGATATATATGTTGGATAGTCAGAAGGATACACAGGGTAAACTGTGAGATATTGTTCATCAATTATATTCATGCTTCAAGTCTTGGGTAAGAGGAAGTTGATGAGTCTTGAACATGAAAAAGCATCAGTCATGCTCACATGAAGCTTGCTACAGAATTTCAGGCAGCTATGATTTGTACTAAATCGCAATCCCTCAAAAAAATATGAACAAATTTCCAGGGAAGAGCATATCGTCAGACAGGTAAACCAGTATTCTCCCTCTATCAGGAGCGGGGATATAAAAAATATAAAGATTAGATGATAGAGGATGGATCATAGTGGAAATAACCAATATTCCAATTAAATGCTGTCAATTATTATTATCAACTTTTTACAATTAGTAGGTTGCATGGGATGCATGTTTGGATGTAGATTGAACTTTGTGACTTGTATTGATTTTTATCTTACCTCCTATACATTTCTAGGAATATGATTGGTTAATAGCGTTCGCGTGGAGACCGTGTATATTCCATATTAGGTTATTAGGGAGATGGGGCTTATTTCATACACGGTTAGTAGTGGTGTTACGTCCCTTTATAAAAACAAAACGGTACTGAGAAAAAATCTTAAAGGTTTCAACAGGCGAAGAAATTGATGATGAAGATTGAAATAAATTCATAAAACACATTTAAAGCTAACAAGTTGTTATTGTTGGCATCTGTTCTTGTAGGATTAATGGAAGTAGTTTCTTAATGCTAACAGTATTGAAGACTTGCTCATTTTGATAGGTCACTAGTTTAAATTTCACACGTTAAGATAGTCGGTAAGATAAATTCGTTACTTATTCGCTCGAATCCCCATATGGAATTTACTGACACCATATATACTGTATTACATCACTAGCACACTATGTAACTAATAGTATTGTCTAAATGGGATATTGTATGAACTTTGTGACATGTATTGATTTGTATGGTCTAAATGGGATATTGTTTAAACTTTGTGACTTGAATTGTTTAAATGGGATATTGTATGAACTTTGTGACTTGTATGGTCTAAATGGGATATTGTATGAACTTTGTGATTTGTATGGTCTACATGGGATATTGCACGAATTTTGTGATTTGTATGGTCTAAATGGGATATTACATGAACTTTGTGATTTGTATGGTCTAAATGGCATACTGTATGAACTTTGTGATTTGTATGATCTAAATGGGATATTGCATGAACTTTGTGAAACGACTTGTATTGATTTGTATGGTTGTATGGTCTTAATGGGATATTGTATGAACTTTGTGACATGTATTTATTTGTATGGTCTTAATGGGCTATTGTATTAACTTTGCAACTTGTATTGATTTGTATGGTCTAAATGGGATATTATATGAACTTTGTGACTTGTCATGATTTGTATGGTCTAAATAGGCAATTTAATGAGACAATAAAGAATATTTTGATTTGATGTGATGTAATATTTCTGTACAAAGAAACATAGGAAATCACTTCAGTCTTTTTTCTATTTTTTCTTCTTCTTGTCTTTATTCCTGAAAAGAAACAAAAAATATCTATCAAATCAAATTGTTATTGTCACAACATGTTAAAGTAAATAGAGATTATTATTTTCAAGATATGCTGATATCTAAAATTATTTTGCCATTCATGTTTCCCAAACAGTTCCTGATACTCTAATTAGCAATACACATGATTCAAAATTTTGAAAGTATTATATAATATGATGGATGTACATGTGTCAATCACTGCAAGAGTTTCATGTTAAAGCTTTTTCGGTTCGATTTTCCTTAATTCAACTTTAGACATTTGTGTTTAGTACAATTCATAATTCTTTTGCACCAACATTCTGTCCAATACTATGATATGTATATCCTTGTACTTGATTTGGTATTGAATTATCAAATTGAAAACAAGAGGCTCCCAAAAGCCTAAATCCTTCAACTAGTGAAAAATATGCAATTTTGATATTTATTTTTCACTATTGCAAACAGGTATGTTTGTGTATTTGTGAATCTAATTTAGTAGCATTTTTTTGTATGTCTTGTTGTGAGGATCTTTTTTACAGTTAACAGTTTGATTGTTTATATCTATCTTTTTATCTATTAAAGTCTTTTGAGATAAAAAATGTCGTTTTATGGCAATAAATCCTATAACTGTTGCGACAATTTGGCCATGTTGACTTACTTATAGATATCAAATCAAATAAAGAACTTTAATTAACAGTATTGAAGATAAATTCATGATTTATTTGTTTTTTACCTAGTGAAAATTTGAATTGGTTTACTATTATTTAAGGTGATTTATTTGAATTGGTTTACTATTATTTAAGGTGATTTATTTGAATTGGTTTACTATTATTTAAGGTGATTTATAGGTCCATTGGGCGGGTGTATTCATATCTCTTGTATGTTATGTTACAAATCCATACATTTGAACACAAGTTATTGTCTGGAAACTAGAAAAATGCTTATTTTTGGCCCCTTATTCCTAAACGTTTTGGGCAATTACCCCCAAACTCAATTCCAGCTTTCCCTTTGTGATATGGAACCTTGTAGTACAATTTCATAAAGATCCATACACTTACACACAAGTTATTGTCATGAAACTAGAAAAATGCTTGTTTTTTGCCCCTTTTTTGGCCCCTAATTCCTAAAATTTGGAGGCAATTACCTCTTAAATCAATCCCAGCATTCCCTTTGTGAAATTGGACCTTGTGGTACAATGTCAGAGAGATCCATACACTAACACACAAGTTATGTCTGGAAGTTACAAAAATGCTTATTTTTGGCCCCTTTTTGGCCCTTAATTCCTTAACTGTTGGTACCATAACCCCCAAAATCAATCAGAACCTTCCTTTTGTGGTATTGAACCTTATGGTAAAATTTCATAGAGATCCATTCACTTAAACTAAAGTTAGAGTGCGAAAACCAATGTGTCTTCGGACGACGACGACGCCAACGTCATACCAATATACAACCACAAAAATTTGTTTGCGGTCGTATAAAAACCTTCAAAATTTACATATCAAAGGCAATTGATCTTTGGTTGTTTTGTCTTAATTTATTACATCTTTTATAGTCTTTGGATGATTTAGAGCTCAACATTATGTATAGGCACCAGTCCAGTCTGCACCATTAGGATTATTTGTTTAGACACATAAGAAAATTGTTGGAATATTGGTCTTTGGAGTAGTAGTTGGAAAAGATTTTGGTGCAGACTGCTAGTACAGGTAATCTATTGTTGTTCTCTAGATGACATTTTTCGATATTTTTGTAGTTGGATTGCTGCCCTTTACATATACCCCATATCTCCTTTTATTCATTTAAATCAGTGCACGATTCTATATACAATCAACGGACTTACTTCTGGAACTTCCAGTTCTCCATCATTAATTTTGTCAATCATGTCATGTGGAGCTGATTTGTCAATGGTACACCCAACAGACTGTGCAGTTCCTGATATATATTAATATAAAAAAATTTTTTTTAAATCTTCATTACTCAGATTTTTATCAGACTGTGGGGCTACTGAAAGCAAAATTATAACAATTGGATATTGACCCCACGCATATATATAGGACCCTGAAGACAATTTTCAACTAAACCAAGAAATTGCAGTAAAAAAATGGCTATTGGCCTCTACATTACATATAAACTCAGCATTGTCAAGGTTATTTAGATAAACATAAATGATTACTATGAACTCTGAAACAAATATCTGTAACAGTAGTCTAGAAATCCCATTTAAAATCTATAATTTGTACAAGACTTCAAAGAATCTGTGAAAATAGAACTAACGAGGGTTTGTAAAATGAATCTTTTACTAAGCCTGAACAATTATACAAGTAAGCCATATTCCTCATTTACATATCTTTCATTTTATCAACTTCCCAAAAACAGACGAGAATAGCTACAATAAAATTTTTTATGATATACAATGATAAATGGCTTTTAAATGGATATTAAATTTCATGATCTCGAAGGCCAAACCTTGCTAGGTTTTATTTAAATGTTTTTTTTTGTTCCCTACTCTTACCTTCCGCTAAAGTCAAATTAACGTAAGGAAATCTTTTTGAGATTTTATCATAATCCCATTATTAGGGGAAAATAACCCCTCGTCTTATAATACAAATTACATGCATATAATGAAATTTTCCCTGAAAGTATACTAATGTTATGCCATTTCAAAAATTTAACAAGACAAAAAAGAAGAAAACTTAACCTGCATCCTGGTCTATTTATAGAGATCATATTGTAAATTATTGTTAGAGAGTCCTATAATATATACAAACCTAAAACCTCTTTGACTGTTCCTGCAAGTGTTCTGCTCATACTTCTTGGTCTCATCTGTCTTGCAATTTTGATGACTTCTTCAAATGTGATGTTACCATTGTGTTTCACTGTTTATGTATAAAAAATAAGTTATTGGGTCTTTTGTACAGCATATTGGTAAAGTAGTCAAAAATGCTATGGATTTTAATTGATAGAACCTAGAAACTGTAATCTATTAAAATGTTTTTTATGAAGTAGAATAAGTTTTAATTAGTTGTCGCTCTCTTTAGGATGACTGCCTGTCTCAACTTCGACCTCGGATAAATATGATAAGACATAAAAGTTCATATAATTTGTTTTGTACTTGTACATTTCGGCATGCTTAAATTGTTGGTATTTCAATCCTATTTTATAAAACTGCCCACATTTTTAGTAAACTTACAGTGACTGAACACAATTCTAGTTTAGAAATTTATATGTACCATAAGAAATACTGACTTTACAGTTCATGCAAGTCCTTTTCAACAGACCCAAAACAATTCAGTTGTAGTACAGGTACATGATTCATTCTATCAAATTTGTATTAACCCTTTTCTCCTTGGAACTTTTTTTGGTGATTTATTTCGCATAGCATAATAATGAATAATGCATGGCCTAATTAATCATTTCATCAGGAAAATTCTTGCAAGATATTTCCAAGCAAATACATTTTGTATTTGATAAAAATTTAATGAAGTCTGATACTATATACTTAAAAGGCAAAATGCTACAACTGAGGTACCACATAGAGTTGTCCTGGAACCCCCTTTTTTTTGACGATCAATGCTTTTGAATGGGGACATATGGTTGGAACCCCCCCTTTTAAAAATGGCTGGATCCGCCCCCGTCCTGATAATGGAGTAAAGGGGTAAAGGCCAAAAGGCATCATTATGGAGGAAATGGGGAGGAGTCAAAAGGCTACATTATGAAGGTATTTGGGATGTATCAAAAGACATCATTATGAAGGAAAGGGGAGACATCATTATGGAGGAAAGGGTTAATGACTGCTAAATATTAATCCCATATTTTTTACTGACCATGTTTGACCTTCTTCCTGTCCCTTGGTGGTTCTTTGAGAGCTTTAATAAGAAGTGAGGCAGCACTAGGAACCACTTCACATTTAGCCTGTCTGTTCTGTACTGTCAGTTTAACAGTGATCTTCAAACCCTTCCAATCAGCTGTTGATTTGGCAATGTCATCACCTACTTTTTTAGGGGACTGAAAATAGTAAACATGCATTTTGTTAATTTCTAAATATCCAGGATGTACATAACTTTCTAAAATGAAATTCAAATTAAAATAGAATGTTTAACCAATGTTTCACTTGACTGTGGTGAAATACATACACAATTATGAAAACAATACATAGCATCCAAGATATCATTAAAGATATCTGTTGCTTTCTATGCAAAATGGGTGAAAATTGATGTTATATTGGTGCTCATGTGGCATAGAATTTATATTTACAGAACCGTGAGCAATCTAGGTTTACTTGCCAATCTTGTGATTACTCTAAACTATTTATAGTAGCCAGTACTATTGCATATGCACTCAGAAACTTTCTTCAGACTCCAATCCAATCATTCATTTATCTTCTTCCTTACGATGTGACAAAAAAGAAGCAAATATTATTTTTATAAAGTTAATTTTTGGCCTTGCAATGCTAAACCCATGATCTCCTGCACTCAAGAAACAGCATGTAACCATCAAAGATGCAGGGTCGCTACTAATGCAATAGGACATTGAAACTTACCAATCCAAGTGGACCAATCTTGGGGGCCAATGCTGATGTAGCAGGGCAATCTCCACCTACAGCTCTTACACATACTGAAAATAAAAAAATGTACAATATTAAGTAATATTGATTTTAACAATTGTTCCACCTATGATCTTTTACAGAAATTTTTGTAAACATGGTAAATAAAAGATGTTGTGTATATTAAAATGGTCGTTAGATAAATCTGTAACTATGAACGTTGCAGTCATTACAGTACCCTTTTCAGTCCTAAATTTTACAAAAAATGCACAAATGGACATGTAAAGAAAATTTTGTCGGCACTTAAGTCTTATAATAGTGATTGTTAAAGAATGGACAAACATGTGTGATTAATTATTGTGATTGTTGAAGAATGGACAAACATGTGTGATTAATTATTGTGATTGTTGAAGTATGGACAAACATGTGTGATTAATTATTGTGATTGTTGAAGTATGGACAAACATGTGTGATTAATTATTGTGATTGTTGAAGAATGGACAAACATGTGTGATTAATTATTGTGATTGTTGAAGTATGGACAAACATGTGTGATTAATTACTGAGATTGTTGAAGAATGGACAAATATGTGAAATAAATTATTGAGATTTCAGGAAATGCTGCATACAATAATGATTTAAAAATTCAAAATATTATGAACAGATTTTACAGTATACTGTGGATTCATTTATTTACGTTGGTACTAATTATCGTGAATTGAAAAAAACTTGTATTTTCTTGGATATTTGATATTGTGATAAAGTCCTTTATTCTTTTTATCAGTAATTTAAAAAAAATGAAAATCACTACAATAATAGAGAAAATAACAAACGAACTACTTTATCCCATTGAATCAAAGAGACATTACATCTGTTGACAAGGCAGATTTCAATAATCTTAGCACATTCATTAATAATCCATTAAAACAACAAAAACATGAGAAATTTACCATACCACCAATAAAGATAAATGAGCTATTTGATGATTTAACCAAACTTGATGTAAATAAATCATCAGGAACTGATAATATTGGACCCCAAATCCTTAAAATAAGTGCCCCATATATTGCCACTCCTCTCGCATATATATTCAACAGAATGATAGATACTGGTATATATCCTTCATTACTGAAAAATGTTAAGGTACCACCAGTTTACAAAGATGGTGACAAGGTTTTAGCTACAAATTACAGACCAATATCTGTTCTTCCATCTCTATTAAGAGTATTAGAAAGGCATGTCTCAAATAACATGTACAAGTACTTGTCTAAATTTAAACTTTTATATCCTACACAATCAGGTTTCAGGCCACATCATTCTTGTCAAACTGCACTTATTGATATCATTGACAAATGGCTGCAAGAAATGAATGATGGTAATTTAAACCTAGCAATACTGTTGGGACTTCAAAAAAGCATTTGATCTTGTAGATCATGACATTCTGTGCTTAAAGCTTGCTATTTATGGATTCAGTGAGTCTGCAGTAGGTTTTTTCAGGTCATACCTGAGTAATAGAACACAGCAAGTAAACATTTGCAATGTTTATTCTGATAAAAAAGATGTGAAATTTGGTGTCCCCCAAGGATCTATACTAGGTCCTCTATTATTTGTCTTATTTATAAATGACCTTCCCCTTTGCATTAAAAATTGTAAAACAGACTTGTATGCTGATGATACTACTCTTCATAAATCCGGGAAAAACATAGAAAATTTACATGATGATGTACAAGAAGATTTATGCATAGTTGAAGAATGGTGCAAAATGAATAATATGTTCATCAATACCAAAAAAAACAAAATGTTTGGTTACTGAAACAAGTCAGAAGTTATCAACTCAATCTTTTCAACCAAATTTACTAATAAATTCAGAAACACTACAAAATTCATCATGTGAAAAATTATTAGATGTTAAAATTGACAGCACACTTAGCTGGACAAATCAAATTGATCAAATTTGTGCTAGCATTTCATGTACCTTCTTTCTAAATTAAAGAAATGTTTAGATATTAATGCCAAGAAAGCATACTATAATGGGTATATTCTGCCGCTCATCGATTACTGCTGTATTGTTTGGGGAGAATGTAAAAATGAAGGGATGGTAAGAATATTAAAACTTCAAAAAAGAGCAGCGAGATTAATTCTTGATGCAGACCCTTTATCCCCATCAGCCCCCTTATTTAAAGAACTTGGATGGATGACAGTTGAAAACAGAATCAAATACCACAAATATTTACTGCTACATAAATGTATGCAGAAAGAAGCACCACAGTACCTACTTCAAAAGTTTCAACTCATATCTGTTAATAATCCTTATGCTTTAAGGGGGGTCACTCAAGGTAATTTGATAGTTCCTAAGCCAAAAACAGAACTGTTTAAAAAATCTTTTGCTTATTCTGAATCAGTTTTATGGAACGGACTACCATATGAAATGTGTAACGTGCAAAACACTTTTTCTTTTAAACAAATTATAAAACAATACTTGAGACAGTCCCAATATTCAGTCTTGAAATGATTGCAACTATTACTCTTTTTTTTTGAATGTATGATTTTGATTTGTATATAATATCTATTCACTACATGCAATCTGTAACTGTTTTATATGTTCTAATTATGGTACATGTACATTGAACTATCATGACTATATGATTGTGTTAATATGTTGTATGTTTGCTTTTTTTCTCCTCTTATTATTTTTTACATGTATTGTATATGAGGGCTTCAGGGAAGATTAGTAATTGTAACTAACTGTGTTTACCCTAATTTAATAAAGTATTTATTATTATTATAATCACACTTGACGTCACAGGCTGCGTTACGTCATTTGAAATTTTGTCACAGTGCAGTAAACATGGCGTTCTCTTGCACAAAGTATGGGTTTCATTAATTCTGCTTTAAACATGACTTTAATTAAGCCGAATAATAATGGTAGCATACTGCAAGTCAAATTTCTGTATATTTAACAAAGGCTCAAGCATAGAATGATACGATATGAATCAGCAGATTTATCATTGTTTTAGAAGTTAAAACTTCAAGTTAAATCTTTTAGTTATTTGGATGGATAATTTGCTTTGTCATAATATGCTCAGTGTTCATCCTGAAAACGATCACATGGATTTCAAATCATGTTAGGAAAGCAATGTGTAAGCAGATAGACATAAGAAGATGTGGTATGAGTAAGCAGACATTTATTTACAGGCAGGAGGCAACGAGTCTGTGTGCTGATTGTAAATTATATGAACAAGCTCATTTTAATAGATGTCGCTCAACTTTGGTCTATTTTACTTTATATTGACAATGATACCACATCTCCTTAATTGTGTATGATGGTCCCACAAAAATGTCGAAAATGTGTACATTTCATTTTTTTTCCACCTAGCTTTTCTAATGCGATAGCGGTACCTTTTTGGTCACTATTTATGTGTTGCCTTTAAATATGAATTGTAACACTTAATAGTGACTGAACAGGTTGAACAAATTCTTCTCAAGAAACAGAAAAAGAAGACAACTTGGAACAGCACCAGACTGTGTATGAATAAAAACTCAGATCGGAATAGCATGGACGATATGTTAGTTATACCTCCTTGTGAAAAGTAAGGAAAGCTATCAATAATACTGCAGATAACGCAAATTTTTTTTAAAAAGTTTATTGGGTTTTTGTACATTTTCTGTTCAAATTTTCACACAATCGTTCAAAAAGGCT